>NC_048420.1:11292907-11311500 GCF_013103735.1 Etheostoma cragini | reverse complement strand
AAGTGTTAACAAGCAGTTGGACAGGTGTACCTAATAAAGTGGCCGGTGAGTGTATATATATATATATATATATATATAATAGTGATTTTTCTAGATCACTATTATTTAAAAGTGGGCTACAAATTACATTTAGTGATCAAATATGATTTGGTACCTGAATTTTTTGAAGGTGATGAACCTGGTTCAAATATGTCAAAACAATATTATACATGTCATTAATAACAATAAAATGTGACAGAATAATAAAAAGAAATAATTAAAATTAATACATAAATAAATAACAAGAAATACATTGTGCAGGGTTTTATACATTACGTGCTGGGTTTACAAACTTTAAATAATAAAAAAAGACATTTAAAACATTTTGTTCTTATGTTTAATAGATCTCATAGATTGTATTTGAGATTTGAAGTTTTCTAAGAATAAAAAATAGTCTACTATCAAAAAGTAAAGTGGAGTTTTAATATGTTTTAAAGGATCTCAAAGTGAACTTTTTCTATCTTCATAAAAATAACGTAATAGTAGCCTAGTAAGCCAAGCACTCTTCCAACCAACACATAAAAGACTCCAAGATAATTTTGATAAAAATAAATTGTTCGCTTTTATATGTTCATTCAATAGTAAACCTAACTAATAGATATATTATAAATTGTTAAACTATTACTGCATTTTCATCAACCAGTCGTGATTTTGGCTGCAGTTGTCAGTCACGGGTGTGTTTCTGCGTCATTGCTCCTCAGCCAATCACATGGCGACGTCAAGAAACAGGGCACCCGAGACGTAAATCTGGCAAATATGGCGACGCTCCGACGAGAGTACGGAGATTGGAAATACGACCGTTTTTAACCGAGAAAATAACCTCCTCTGCGCATGTTACAATGTGGTGGGGTTAGCCAGAGCCACCGCACGCACAGCCTTTTAGACGATGTTTGCAGAGGTAAGTTAGCGCCGGTGAAATAGATAAATAGTTTGTTTTTCAGTGATAGACAAGGCTAGCCAGTTAGCTAGATTGTAGCTGCTAGCGCCTTAGCATTAGCCCAATAGTAGCCCCACAGGTAAACATAGCCTGACAGGGAGAGGACGGCACACAGCCGCTGTGCTTTCAGAAAGGCTGTCTGCTATAAGTGGCGGTCAGCCCGGGATTACATAGTTAACGCTAAGTTAATACGATGAGCTCAGGATATCCTCACTGTCAACACCGTGCTTGAATTAACACTGCAATGTCGGTAGTATGCGTTTAGATTATGAGTAACATCCCTCAACAACGAATTTCTTCCACATCACAACAAACACAGGTGAGCCGGGCGTTAGCCGTCGATAGATCGACTGAAGCCCAACGTTAAAGGCAAAAGAAAGTTACTTGAAACCTAACGTTACTTGGTATCAGCAAGGTTGATAAAAAGCTCAGTTGTGGACTACTGCTTACCAAACTGTTTTCCCTTTCAGCTAACATGTATGTTGGGAACAAGGCAAGGCAGCTTTTTTTTGTATAGCGCATTTCAGCAACAGGGCAATTCTAAGTGCTTTACGTAAAAACAAAAGTAAAAACACGATAAAACACGATAATAAACGTTACACTGCAGTGTAAGAAATTAAGCATTACAGAAATTAACAACCATTTAAAGAAACAGCACCAAGCACATTAAGCTAATTACCAGAATGATAAGACAGTTGTGGCATTTACTTCTTATTTTATGTTCACTATATAAAAAGTATTGAGACCTACATAGCTGTCCCATAGAGATGTTTCCAGTTGCATTCAGTTGCCAGTAACAGGCAGAATAGCTCCCTGCTATTGTCTGGTCTCTGTTGACGCTTTTAAAAAGCAGCTGAAGGCTCAACTATTTAAACCTTGTCTCATATTTGTAGTTATGCTTGTTCAGTGCATTTTTACTGGTCATTGGTTATAAAGAGTACACATTGGCTTTATGATCACTTGTTTTTTCAGTGGGACTTGTGATAATATTGTAGTTTTGCTACAGTTCTCACATGAGGCAGTTTCTCAACTCAGGCTGGTTTTCTTGATTTTAGATTGACTCCTGACCATGACATCTTCTGACAGGAAAACAGACTACACTGTTCACCTATCCCGGGGCGACAGGTCACCTAGCCACATCTAGGCACCTCTCCAGCAGTTTAAGTACAGGTTTAGCCTTGGTAATGAGGCTTTAGCTGCCACTGCACTATTCTGCAGGTCTGACAGGGAACACTGATTTCTGTGTAATGTGCAGTCAGGTGTTGAACGTTAGTTTAGTAGTTTGTGCAAAACGTTGTCCCTGTTAACCTTTAGTCTGAAGTAAATTACGGGCTTGTTTTGGACCATCCTGTGTTGAGTGTTGGCTTCACACCAGCTTTTGTAGTGTCCTCTTGATTTAAGATGTAAAGTGGGTTGAAAGATAATACGGTAGATGTAGCAACTCAACTCCTAGATTCTGTCTCAGACTTTTAGCAACATTTTTATTTGTTATAGTTAGCTTTTTGCTATGATTTGCATTTTGTTTGCAAACTAAGTTGCAATGCAAAAGTTGCTCTTGTGTTTTGTAGTTCTGTTCCACATCACAAATGGGATCCAGTTTTAGCTGTAAACATTTGTCATGGACTTCTTTCCTGTGTTTTCTTTACTGTGATTAACTTTTGACCAAATGGCTCACACATAGCTTGATGAATGCACCTTTGTACATTGAGTTAGTTAGTTGTAGGAGGGTGGGAGAGCATTGTGTTTTTATCCACAGGCAGACAACGTTATCTTGGTCCTTTTCACCTCTGGCTTAATCTTGTCAAGGTGTCTTAATCAAAGCTTGATAGACATTAGGCCAGCACGCTGTCACATCAGGCCTGCTTGTCATCTAGTACATCTTTCCATCCTTTCATTAGTATATGGAAGTGGCTGACCTACCAAACAAGCTGACACTTTTCAAGAACTAAGCCCTGCCCACCCATGTGTCTTGTTTTCAGATATATCCATAGTATGTATAGGTCATGCTGAGACACAGAATAAAGTTCACATTTGGCATCATAGTTAGACTTGTTGTGACCAGTTATGAATGGATTCTGATGTACTATGTGTACATAACTGTATCAGTTATGTACAGTGTTGGGCAAGTTAGTTACAAAATGTAATGCTCTATAGATTACTAGTTACGGTCATTTTAAAGTATTTAGCTATATTACAATATTAATGTCTCAGAATTGTAATGCTTTACGCTACTTTTGCATTGCTCTTGAATTACTCAAACGACTTGGCAGGTAGCTTGTGAATTTCACCACCGGATCAATAAAGTCTCTTCTTTGTCCACATTAAATCCTATTAAATCATATTTTGTATTATTAATATATATGCAAAGTGTGCTATACAAATAGAGAAGTAAAAGTACAATCAAGTCAAGTAGTTGAAAATGAAAATACTCAATTAAAAGTACCTTAAAGTTGTATAGAAGTACTGCATAGTTAACTTTCCACAGCTGATAAAATGCACTGATATTTAGGCCTACATGTAGCAAGCCTAAACAATTATTCCCGACATGTTTATATCTGTCAGCTCGGACACACTGGTGCCCATGCTGACGTAGGCCTGTTGTCACCTGCTGGGACACAGATGTTGTCCGTACCATCTCTGGTTCTGGCTCTGACCACGGGAACAGTGACAGGACAGCCCGCTTCAACGCAGCGTAATAACTCCTAAAAGAATGGGGGGGGGGGGGGGGGGGGGGGGGGGGGGGGGGGGTTGGGGTGCTGCTGTCCTAGTGATTCCTACTAGTTGGTTGGGAGCTTGTGTAATTCAGATATGCCCCCCCGGAGAAACTTCTTACTAAGAAGTAGCTGGTCCCCAGCTTATTTTAATCAGAGGAAGCAGGTGGCTGATTTCACCTACCAAAGGGTAATAATGGAGATAGCAGTGTCAAAGTACAGCTCAAGGAAACTGACTGTACTGTAATTGGACAGAAAAAAGGTGAACAAAATTGTGCTCTGCCATGCATGTTGGAAGTAGATGGCCACAGGGTTTGGCTACTGGTGGCCCCTGGGGACCTCAGGCTCCGTGCCGTTAACACTGCCGCCTTTGTCAGGCAACGGAGGCGCACAGAGCTTAAGACAGCTTTGGATAAGAGCAGGTGTCAGTTCTGTGCAGAGCACTGGAACAAAAACACAGACACATCACCAACGCCACCTCTAAATGGGGTCCGAGCGATCAGATCTTAATGCATCCTCATTGCTTTTTTCACCTGTACTTACAGCTGTCCACTTGTAAGTGATCACCCAGAACGCATGTTAATATCAGGTCTTAATGGGGCCTTAGTAAGGCCACCAGAAACTGCCAGAAAAGCATTAATAGTAAAATCTTATGCCATTCACACCATTTTTCCCAAAAAAATTCACTAATTTGCTGTTTTGATGGTGGAGCATCTAAGATGTCATCCCCAAACCGTCAGCATGTGTTATGTTTAATTTGTCATGCAGAGATGTGCTCACACGTACAGTATCTATTACCATTTCAGAAAGTCTAGTACTTCCTTGCTCAGTCACATACATTTCTACTTAGTTACAGCTGCCTACTTGTGATCAGATCATCCAAGTTGCATTAAATGTGTTGTAAAGTGGGGCGGCTGTGGCTCAGTGGTAGAGCGGTTGCCTGCCAATCGGAAGGTTGGTGGTTTGATCCCCGCAGCTGCAGTCATTGTCGAAGTGTCCTTGGGCAAGACACTGAACCCCGAGTTGCCGGTGCTGCGCATCGGAGTGTGAATGTGTGTAAATGTTTATCTGATGAGCAGGTGGCACCTTGTACGGCAGCCCCGGCCACAGTGTATGAATGTGTGTGAATGGTGAATGTCTCCTGTAGATGTAAAAGCGCTTTGAGCAGTTGTTAAGACTGGAAAAGCGCTATATAAATACAGCACATTTACATTTATACTAACCGTAGCCCACCTGTCGAGCGCAGTGTGATGTCATGGGCGCCATAACTGTGCTAATGAGGAAAGGCTAGCAACTGTGCTATTTCACAGGCTAGAAGAAGAAAAAGGTAAACAACAATAGACCTGGCAGCAGCATTGCCATCTGCTTTGATTTGATTTAATTGGATGACCTACTTTGTCAGATTAAGCCTTTCATTCACCATAAAATAACTCATCCTAACCCAATAAGTTTACAAGAGACACTTGCCCTCTGAGAGTCCTGGCATCCAGTTACCCTCAAACTCGTTCAGGCTTCCTGTTTCCGCTTTAGAGTCCAGAGTGGTGCGCGCCCTCTGGACGGCGGCGAGATCTACGTCATTTTGACGTCACATTGGTGCGCGCAAGCTCGGATGCAGAGACTGTAACGGACTTTACAGTGCAAAGTGTGAACACGGCTAAAGATTATTCTATTCAAGGGTTTGTTAGTTAGTCTGGGCTGTCAGTGATTTGTCAGCAGAAGGCTGACCACCTTCAGATGACAGAATATTTTAGACATGCTGATGAGGTTTCAGTCAACCTGCATGTGGACAGGACCACCTACCAAGGCTTACTTTCTCTCCCTCTGATGCATTTACCATGGCTTTCCCACAGGAGAGCTTTAATAGGCTAAGTTAACCTCTTGCCCAATGACCACACATAATGGGGTTGCAGCTAAGTGCTAGTGGACTTGTGCATAGTTCCTAAAATAGGCAATTTCCACCCTTGAGCAGTTCTTCCATATTTATGAACAGTGCAGTATGTGTGTGTATGTATATGTGTATATGTTTGTATGTATTTATGTTGTTTTTTCAAGTTGTGCCAGGAAATCATAAAAATTGTAATCTCCAAGAAACTGATAAGAGGCTGTTTGTGCATGTCTGAATGTGCCTGTAGTCAAGGACGTCCAGTAGTGGCGCGCTCCTCAAAAACCTCAACTCTATGTGGCGGTGCTTTAAATTATTTAGATTATGTATGTACTAATAAAGTTGTTCCTATTCAGCGCAAGTTGGTGAGGAAGCTAGAAAGAGAGAAACAGGCAGATGACAGTAGAGCTAGGCCATTAATCAATATATTAGCAAAGTAACACCCATTTCTGAGGTTGGTATATTGTTTTAGTAAAGAGAAGTAAATATTTCTCTACTTGATCCTTGAGGCCATTCTATTATCACAACACATTTTAAACAACAGATCTCACCACATTTCTGCCCATCTGCATATGCAGACCTCTTGTTCTGAGAGTTACGCATATGTTCATGTGTGTTTATCCAGTGTGGGTTGCATAATAGATTGCCTAGATGTTTGGATGTGTGCGTTCCTGATGGGCTTGGGTGTTAATCACTGGAGCAGATGCTTCATGTTTAAAAGCCTGTGTAAGCTGTAATGAATCAAGAGTGTGGGTTATTGTCACTCCTACAGATCCTCCACAGCCTCATCACCTTATCACACACAGCCCGTACGGATAGCCTCCACTTGCACTGCTGCTAACGACAAACGTCCGACTGGACTTCAAATACTTTCTCATATAGTTTGATAGCATTTGGTAGGATAGACTTGGACAATATCTCTTTTGGGTTGGAAAATTTCCCAGACTCAAAGAAAAAGTCACATGACAAAAAAATGTTCTTCTCATTATAAAACTGTTCATACGAAATCTTGAAAGAATTTAAATGTCTAAAAAGAAAAGAAAATTAGCTAGCTCTGACCGTCTCTGGCAGTGTCCTCTTGGAACCTGCGTACCAAGGTCAATGGCTAAAGAGGTTTTAATGAGTAGGTTACGCCACAATTAAGATACTTTTATTATCACACTGATATGTGTGTATATAATAAATACAGTCAACGGTTATCATGCAGCCTAGGCCTGGTGGTAATAAATGTCTCAGTGATGACTGCAGTGGGCTGCTGAGAGCTTCTGAACCATCAGTGAAGCAACTAACTCCTCTGTGATTACTGTGTGGGTCAAAGGTAAACAGAGTAGATGTGACCAGACAGGTCAAGCAGTCCATTGAGGTTGGCTTGAAAGTAATTGCCTAGTGTTTAATGTGGGTTTTTGTAAATTGTGGCAGATCACAGTTAATTTAAGATAGTCAGCATTTGTGGCAGGGTATAAACTACAACATGAATAGCAGTCCTTTGTATGTCTACTACTCATAGCTAAATTGTAATAATAGGCTTCTTCTTTGGCCAGCCCTGTTCTCTTCCCGTAGTCCTAACCCTGCTATTGTTGTTGCTTTGTCATACTTTTATGACTTGAGAAAGAGGGTAGTCTAGCCAGTTTGGACACATTCTGCAGCCCAGACACCACCGTGTTCACATGCACTCAATACACTTGGGCATTAACCTGATTTCCTAAACTTTATGTACATTACAATCCTTGTTTTTTTTTTTTAATATGGGTAAGAGATTTATAGAAACCTGGTTAAAACAGCTACATTTCTGCTGGGAGAATTCATCTTGGCCATGTAGTGTATACTTTTTGTTAAACAGGCATGTTAGATAAGGTCATGTGCATGGCAAAGACTTCAGACAGGGAAATCCCTGAAAGTATCACAGAGTGATGAACTTAAAAATGGTTTCACTTCCTTTCATACAAAATATTTAATTTAGAAGACTGAAATTGAACATTACAATTAATTAGACTGGTCTCTATATGAAGGGAAACAAATATGTCCTCCCTTACTACGCTGTCAGTCCAGATTCAACAAAGAAAAAAACCTTTCAGTCTTACATAACTAATATAATTAAAATATATCAGCCTTGGTTCATAATGTGGTAGGTGGTGGGGAAGAGAAGTGATTACTAGCCAGTTACATGTAAAGGAGGGGTTTGGAGTAGTTACAGTGCATGTAGATATGTTGTTCTATGTCCTGCCCTAACCTGATTTCTCCCAATGCCAGGTTCATGAATAAAATGGCTGTCTGCTGTGCGTCATGTATTCCAAGGCGTGCTCAGAGATACTGTTGTTCTATTAATGTAATGATCCATATGTTTAAAACCAGTTCTGCTGTTTTATCCAGATAGCTTAGCCTAGGCTTAGCATGTCTATAATATATTACATTTTAGCTGTTTGGTTGAGTAAGTAAAGTCAGGGTCAGTGGCGTTAGCATCAGGTTTTATTTTTCCAGTGTGCTGCTGTGTAATCTGCATGTGTAGACGCCAGGGATGTCCCAAGCTGATCGGCAAGATCTGAACTGGAGCCAATCAGTTATTTTCTTTAATAGACTGGTATCAGCTTTGTGAAGCCTGATCCTGATTGAGCTTCTTTGTTCATCACAGACAATAAATCAGACAGGTAAATATGTCAGACTTAAGCAACTAATGACAGAAAGTACAAATCCCGATATTTCATTGTGACATCCTAGTCATGAGGCATGCACTTTGACATCTCAGTATTGTCTTTAGATTATCTTGGAGTGTTTAAAATGATGTTGAAGACGTTGTTTTGATTTTTAGTACAATGCAGGACCTACTTATAATCAAACATTGATAAATAGACTAAGAATGTCATCGCTACTTTAATGATTAAACACTGTTCTCCATAGTAGGCTTCAGTGGTTCTTTCTCTTGAATTTTCAAAGGAATTCTTTAGTAAAAAATTCAGTTGTGGATTTGCATGTTGGTAGAGCCACATGTTGCACTAATTTCTCTCATACTGGCTCTATTCCTCAACAGTAGTTTGCTATGCATTGATTATTAAGAGCCTCCCCGTTTGTCGTGTTTGCGCTATACATTATAAGCTGGCTGGCCCAGTTGGCCGCATGTGTCATCTTATTGTCCATCGCTGGCTGTGGCAGAAAGAACAATGTCTCAGTGTCCTGAGGAAGCTCTGTGTGTCATTATCCAGCTCCATCAGTGGAGCTGTTTATCTAAGGAACTCTAGAATGAATGTAGGTCAACCAAAGATCATCACTGCTGGTCACCGTGGTGCCTGCCTATCTGATGGCTCCACAGTCCGAGTGTGAGCTTTATACAGTGTGTGACTCTGGGAGAGTTTTTCACTTCTAACCACCATTGTGTGGATACCGGTAACTGCATTTTTCACATTAACTAATTAAACTGTATATCATGGTACTTTGCTAAGGTTTGCATGGTCTAATAGTCCAGCTTGCACTTGCTGGGGCAGTCAAGTTTGTGGAGCTCTATGGCAGGCTCACCATTCACAAAACAACCCTCGTCATGCATACACACACTGTTTAGCCTGACTGATACTAGATTTTAGGTATTTTAGGTTTTGATAATGATATCTTAATTTGGGATTTGGGATTTGGGAAGTTTCTAGTGAATTTTAATTGCAAGGATCCCATCTGTGTAACATGGAGAACAGGGACATAGTTGAAAACAAGAGTTTGGTTTCCTACACTGACAATAACAGGAAAACCATAGGATGTGACACACAAGTACACACACACACACACACACACACACACACACACACACACACACACACACACACACACACACACACACACATACATACATACATACATACATACATACATACATACATACACACACAGTCAGTCACTGCCTTATACTTTCTAACAATCAAAATCACACCCCCCTCAAGTGTAGAATGTTGTTTTTCCTGTGGATGACACAATTGTCTAATACTCTTTTTTTTTAGTCTGTATCAGAGTGCTGCTGATGTATTGGTACTTTTTCTGTACATTGGAGTGAGGAGTCTAGTCCCAACAGCTTTATGTGGAGAATTGATGATTGATTTATGTGGGGATTTTTTTTTATTTTTCATCACAAGATTTTTTTGGGGGGAGTTTGGTCTTAGTCTGCATATTAAAAGATCTGTGTGATATTGATAGAAGATTGTTTGATCAGGCGTTACTGATGGAATCTTTCTTCTGACCAACTCTAATGATCTCCAGATGGTTTGAAGTATAACCTGAAGTGCGTAAAAGTATTTAGCCTATGTTTTGTGTTTGTGTGTGTTTTAGGCCAGTCTGTCCATCTGGGGATGGGGGGGTCTTGGAGTCGTGCTGTTTCTCGTCACCTTTGGACCCTTTGCCGTGTTCTACCTGGCCTTTTATATCTTCTGCTTCATTGGAGGGTGAGCAAGAAGACCAGTTAACCCTTCCAACATGTCCATCATTACATAAGCAAGCTCTCTCTTATTAACCACAACACCTAATCGGTCAGTTTTCTGTCACTCTCACTTCTGTTTTCCAGGGGCTTTGCGGTCACTCTGCTATATGGAAAGATCAACTCAGAGAAACACCTGGAAAAGTGCGAGCAGTCTTACTTGCCACCCACACAAATTGGTATACTAAAGGTAAAAGCATGCTTGAGCACACATATATTTTGTCCTCACCTACACAAACAAATGAATTAATCAAGTTTCTTTTGTTGAAGTCCAGTAACCAAGCAGAGCATAACTGTTTCATTGATTCTCTTTTTGTTACCTTCAGACATTGGATGAGATGAAGCTGGAGATGAAGCCCATAAAGATTGACAGGAGACTGACTGGCTCCAGTTTCATAGATGAACCACTACAACAGGTATGTGTGTGCGTGCGTGTTATAAATGTCATAGCTGAGTGATTGGTCATAGAAAACATTGCACAAATGATAATGGGACAACAGCTAAGCAGAGAAGCCAACATAAGATAACAGGAGAATAATGACTAGGTGACAAATATTAACATTTTCAGAAACCAGCCCACTTTTTTTCTGTCCGACCCATTAGCTAGCCCAGGTCAGCAAATTCACAGCCTCAAGCAAGAAAATAGTCATCACTGTCAAGCCCTGTATACCTAAAGCCCAAAAGCCTCAGTGTCTCCCATTCAAAAGAGGTTGGTTCCTTGTGTTTTCTGTTATTGGATTTGGTTTGAGCAGAGTGTCTCTCAGCTAATTAATGCTGGCTATTATCAGGCAAAAACAAAGTATTTTTCCAACAAATGAAAATAAAGTCAACTAAAATCTTTGGAAAAAATATGACCAATAATTAGATGAGTTAATACCTTTCTTAAATTATAATGGGTGCTGAAAAAATGTGTGGCTGGCACTACTAAGTAATCTTCTTACATCATTTGATTGTTTTATAGTTAATAAACAGCTTTAGTGTTTTACATAGTTAATTACTAGGTCTACAAAACAATATTTAAATCTATTCTAGATTACCTAAATCATGTAAGCAGATAGTGCTGCATTGTGTGGCCAGGAAGTGGAACTAAATGTATCTGTACTGTTACACTGTCAGTGTTGCACCAAAGCTCTCTTCATCATGTGGCTTAAGGAAAATATTGTTGGAGGCTGAACTTTAATAGTTTTACACTGGCCTTGAGTCTGCTGGCAATCGACTCAATCTTTTATCTCAATGTTTTCGTAAATAGATCTTCAGTTAGGCTGTGAGTGTCAGTCAGCTTTGCAGCCTGGGAAAGTGAGCTTAGTAGCTGTTATCTGGTCACAGTTTTTCTTTCCACTCTATCCTGTGGTTACAACACTTCCCGCTGAAAACAACCTTTTAGCATGTTGTCCTCAGTAAACCAGCGTAGCTGGCAGAGTTAAGTGCAGACACAGCAGTTTGTGTTTGTCAGATGACACTAACTGCTCTACTATTGTGCTTCTGTTCTCCTTGGGAATGCACACTAATCATTTAAGCATCATATGAACCTTGAGATGTAGGCATGACATCATGTAAACCTGCATCATGCTCTCTGAAGACATTAATGTTCTTGATTTGTCTGGCATATTCTCTTTTTCTCTATAGCAGCCTATAATGACAGTTAACATTGAGTCAAATGTTTGCTTGATTTAATCATACTACTCAACGGTACAACTAAATTATTGATTTACCCAGCTTTCCTAGGACCGCAAAGCCCAGTAATCTGTTCTACAAGACAATGATAATCATCACATTTAATTGTTTTTCACTTATTCATCTCACACTTAAATCTTGTACAGCATATAATAAATCCGCTCCCCTGTTTTCTTTCCACTCCCCTCAGTCTGGCTCATTGGGTTGTCTTTACTAAATTTCATTTCTATTTTTCTCCTCCATATTTCTTTGTCTCTACAGGTGATCCAGTTTGCTCTGAGAGATTATATCCAGTACTGGTACTACACTCTGAGCGAGGATGAGTCCTTCTTATTGGAGATCAGACAGACGCTGCAGAATGCCCTCGTCCAATTTTCTACACGGTACAAGCCGGGCATAACTATTCTATCTTGACATTAAATGTTTTATTCAAACCAATTTTTATTTTTAAATGTTCTACATTATTTCTTTGTGTTTATGTGCCAAGGTCCAAAGAGGTGGACTGGCAGCCTTACTTTACCACTCGCCTGGTGGACGACTTTGCCACCCATTTACGTGTCTTTAGAAAAGCCCAGGATCGCCTCGCTGAAAGAGAGGATAAGCAAAGTAAGCACACACATTCTCTCTCACTCACGCACACACACACACACACACACACACACACACTTGCTTTCTCATTCACAGTTGTCATTAGTATGTTTGGCATGTCACCTGAGTTGAGTCAGCTTGTCTTTAACAATGATTGTGATGATTCAGTTCTGAGCTCAGTCAGAGTTTGGTGATCCTTTGGACTACACAATAAGTGGTTCAGAAAAAATCCTCCATACAGTTTTTTATGAAGTCAGATTATTACAATTTAGACATTAGTGGTGATAATGAGAATTACAGAGAGTGATGTTTGAACAGGGGACATAACAGAGGAGCTGGTGGACTCCTTCTTTGAGGCTGAGGTGGAAATGGAAAGGAAGATTTGTCGAGACGTAGTGTGCACTTCACACAAAGATGAAGAAGGTAAACACACTTCTTTAATGTGTCTGGCCTTACAGTTTGAACTGCCATGAACTCTTCACACGTGCGTTGCTGTTTGATGTTGTAACAAGTAGTGTGTGTGTGTGTGTGTGTGTGTGTGTGTGTGTGTGTGTGTGTGTGTGTGTGTGTGTGTGTGTGTGTGTGTGTGTGTGTGTGTGTGTGTGTGTGTGTGTGTGTGTGTGTGTGTGTGTGTGTGTGTGTGTGTGTGTGTGTGTGTGTGTGTGTCAGGTTTTCTTCGGGACTTGTGTGAATTGCTTCTGTATCTGTTACTACCTCCTGGAGATTTCCATAACAAGAACATGAGATACTTCCTAAGGGTGAGTTTACAAAGCAAAACATAAAATCTCCCTCGCTTACACTCTCTCTCAAATGATCACAACACACATGACTTTATTGGTCTAAGATACAACTTTGAGGCGAGAAAACACATTCAGTCACACAATATGTCATACAACCTGCGTTGTTAATTTATCACGGTTGAGCCATCAGCCAAATGCTGCCACTTTGGCTGCAAGCCATTCATGAGTATTATTTTCCGGGCTCTTGAACAGACTACAATGCCGTACCAGGACACATGATGCCATGTTTGTAGTGTAAATTGTTGTGAGTGAACCTGAAAATGCCCTATGATGTTTTTTTAAGGAGGTGCTGGCGCGTGGTGTGCTACTTCCTCTGATCAACCAGCTTAGCGACCCAGATTACATCAACCAGTTTGTCATCTGGATGGTGAGAGTTGACACTCACACCCATCCATACCTCCTACCTATTAGCCATTATTTGAACTGACTATTTGTGTCTATAATATAAAAACTAAACAAAATAAATCAAGAAAGCAAATGAAGGGGGGAAGAAACCGCGAATTGGCATGTATGTTTTCAATGTTATATGGATGTGACTTTATATAGATACGGGACTCCAGCTGTAACTATGAAGCCTTCATGAACATCCTGAAGCTGACAGATAAGCCTCCTGAGCTAGAAGCGGTCAAGGACAAGGTGCTAGAAGAGCTGCAGTACCTCCGCTCTCTGGACACCGCAGGAGATGGTGGGCACTCTCTTTTTTTTCTCTCACTGACATACAGAGACATTCACTAATGAAAGTAATTCACCATGTGAGCAGGAATATTCAAAGGCCATATGTAAAGAGTGCTTTAATATATGCACTGCTTTCATTTCCTCCCTTGATGTCTTTGTTTTTCTGTCCTTTAGACATCAATGTGATTAAGAACCAGATTAACAGTCTTCTGTTTGTGAAGAAGGTGTGTGAGACCAGGATCCAGAGACTTCACTCTGGCAAGGTGAGAAACTGCATCACAGCCTTATAATGCTTACACTGGAGGATCCAGTAAGACGTAGATCACTAATTGTTAGTTTAATGGCAAAACAGTATGGCTGTAACGATACACCAAACTGACGATTTGGTTCGCATCACGATTTTTTCCCCCTGATGTCTTTTTTTCTTTTTTCTTTTTTTTTGGGGGGGGGTGGGGGGTATAAACTGAACACCAAATGAACAATATTACCAAGCAAATTATTAACAATATACCTAAGGTAAATAAATATCCAAAGCTATAAAACTTTGTTATAAATAATAATAATAATAATAATAATAATTTGTCTAATTTGTTTATTAGTCCCCAGTGGGGAAATTACTGCACTACACTCTGTGTACACACTTTTAATACTCACACACACAGGCCTGAAATACACACACATGCTCAGGACCTATACATGCACTATACATGGAGAGATGTCAGAGTGAGTGGGCTGCCAGCTGAACCAGCTCCCTGAGCGACAAAAACCAACAGAACTGAACTTCGTTGTGGAGGTGATTGGAACATGTTGATAATTCTTCTTCAATCAAGTTCTCTTACATTTACAAAGTAAATTAAATGGCTACTGTTTCACAGTACTGTGCAGGGTTGGAAATTAACACTCGGCAGTCACCGAGTTAAGCCAATTTGGGGGCGAGCCGACACACAAACGCATAAACATTGGTACACACACCAGCCACCAGCCACTACCTCAGGAAACGGAGTCCCAGTTCACCCATCTGGGAGGCTCTAACACACTTTCCGCATTCCGTATCTGCGGACAGCTGCAGGCTTTTACCGGTGTTGATGGACATTGTCGGACACATGCAGCCAATGTCCTAAAACCGCTCGCGGGACTGACACAAGTCAACAGCAACCCGCGGCCTGTATGTCCGAGCCCATCTCCACCGCTTCCACCGGCAGGTTTTCAGCTGTGTGTCTGCCTGGTATACTCTCATACGGCCAATTTAACTCGCCAGTCCTCATCAATATAGTTTCATGTGTTACGTAGCTCTCCACAAGCAGAAAAAAGCTTAAAACACAACAACGCAATGTGATCTTGTGATCTGGACGGGAAGGATGACTCTGGGAGTTGAAAGTTGTGTGTTACAATTCTGCCGTCTAAGAGCGCAGCAAGGGTTTGTAGATCTGAGTGTCGTGGATTCGGTTTCATATTGCATATCGTTACAGCCCTACAAAACATTTTCTGCAAGTATCGGCTGCAATTGCTCAAAGTCAGTTACATTTTGTGTATCAGACTTTTCCTTTTCCTGTCTTATGTAGGAGGTGGATGCCTTGAAGTTGGCTGCCAACTTTGGAAAGCTGTGTGTTATCCCACTGGATCACATCCTTATCCACAACATTGCCCTGCAGTTCTTCATGGGTAATTCTGGACATGCATCATTCCAAGGCCTTAACCCTGAACATTTCTGTTAATCATCTTTATAATCCATAACTTATTCCATTTTCCATTTATAACTCCAACCTGTCTGGTTAAGCGCACACGTTTTTTCAGTCCCAGACCTTGTCAGAGACTTTAAAAGGTCACTCCACTTTACATATCAGTTTACAGTAGTGTGCTTGCCTTTATGTGCAAACTACTCAAGGACTCAAGCCAAGTTGTGTCAGATTTGTTGTGAAAAATGAGGCGAGTGCCAACAGCCTAAACAGTATGACTGGTTCTGTCATTAAAAATGGCTAATAAATGTGTTTATATCACTAAAACGCACACATTGTAGCCAACCAAAGTAAAAAGTATCATGACCTTCATATCTCATTTTCATGTTATCCAAATGAGTTTACTAAGAGTGTAACAGTAGATGGATGTTTAGTTACAAGGTCACCAGAGACCCCAGGCAGCCAAAAATACCAAAGTGCTGTAGTAGACAAACACCGACTCTTATGTTTTTGTTGGTCCAGATTTCATGCAGGCAGCAGGGGCTCAGGCAGAGCTGTTCTTCTGGCTCACAGTGGAGGGCTACAGGGTGACGGCACAGCAGCAACTGGAGGCCATGCAGGGCTGGCAGAAAGATGGCAAAAAGCAGCCCTGCGCCACCAAGGGGCTGCTAAAGGCTGCTGCACTGGGTGTCTACGAACAATACCTCTCGGACAAGGTGGGAGGCGTGTTAAGATCACATGAGTGTTTCATACCAAAAGTAATTTTAGCCATAAAGGAGATCAACACTTGCTCTTGCTTAACAGCACTGTGCTCATTAGCCTGTAAGGTCGACTATTTTGAGAAAGTATCCTACCATATCTATCTTCTCTTTTTTTCAAACCCAACAGGCGTCTCCCAGGGTGCAGGTGGACGAGGCATCCGTAACAACACTAGGGGAAAAGATACAGAAAGACGACCCCACACCAGAGATATTTGATGAAATCCAGAGAAATGTACTAACTCTTTTCTTTTATCTGCATAAGAGGGAATTTTATGAATCATGTTAAATATAAAAAAAAGTTCTGCTTTAAACTATATTTTCTGATTCTATAAATTTTTGAGCTGCCTTGCCGTTTTTCTACCCGTTAACAAATTGTTTCGCACATATTGATCCTAGGTGTATGACATGATGCTACGTGATGAGCGCTACTACCCCTCATTCAAGCAAAGTCCCCTTTACGTCCGCATGCTAGCAGAGCTGGACATGTTGAAAGAGCCGAGCTATCGGGGGTCTGATGACGGTGATGGAGAGTCCTTCAATGGCTCTCCCACAGGAAGCATAAACATAGTAAGTCTTCTTCGCGTCCAGAACATTTTTGATGTAGAGACACGTCCAGTATTCTTTTTGTCGGCCATTACCAGCCGCTTAGTTAAATGATGACTTGTTTCTTGTGATTTTAGTCTTTGGATGACTTGTCAAACTCCTGCCATGATGAATCTATGCACCTACATGCTTTCATCTCCGACACAGGTACACACACACACACACACACACACACATACTTTCAGTCACTCTGGCATTTGATGCTTGGTGGGATTACAAATGCAATTTTGATGAAGGGTTGTATACAAAAATCTTAAGGGTTTATGATAGATTCTGGCAACTTGTGTATGCTTGTCAGGTTTTTAGAAACATTGCATTTGACTTTCACTTGAGGTGGGATTTGGGTGTTGTAATGACTTGTTTTGAGAGTGTGTGAATTTGTTGTGTATATCAGGAGTTTGTTAGTCCCTGTTTGTCTCCCTGGCATGTTCTTTTATTTCAACTTTTCACCTTGGAGCTCCATTTATCATTTCTGCTTTGTCACTTCATACTGTTCCAGTATTCATTATTTCTTTCATTTTTATCACCCACACTGTTTTTCTGTTCTTTCCTTTTCTTCCTCTCCCGTCCCTTACCTTTCCTGTCTTTTTGTCACATTTCCCTCCCTTTTATCACATTTCCACACCGTCTGCTCTGCATTCTTTCTTTTGCTTGCTCTTCCTCCCGCACATACTTTGAACCTGCACATTCCCATTTTGGATTTAATGCCGGGCGAGGTAGCTGACGCTTGTCTCCCCGGCTTTTGGGGTGCTGCAGGGGTTTGCAATGACCACGGTAAGACCTACGCGCTGTACGCCATCACTGTGTTCAGACGCAACCATGACGGCAGTGAGGACTGCTGGAAGACCTACCGTCGCTACTCAGACTTCCACGACTTCCATATGAGGATCACTGAACAGGTGTGTGCGTGTGTCACGATGTTTGTGTGTCACGATGTTTGTGTGTCACGATGTTTGTGTGTCACGATGTGTTTGTGTACCAGTTATTCAGAAGTCAGGAACATTTCTACCCCTGAAAAGAGTAATCATCTCATAAACTTGGTTGTCAACTTCTGAGTGTGCCATATCTTCTGTTCCAGTTTGAAAACCTGACGTCGATCCTTAAGCTGCCAGGGAAGAAGACATTCAACAACATGGACAGAGACTTCTTGGAGAAGAGAAAAAAAGACCTCAATGCTTACCTACAGGTAACAGTTTTAGTGTTTAGTGTCTAGTCAAATAGTGAATTCTTTTTATTGTCTTGCATCATTTTGAAGAGTGCATATCAATAACTTGTATGTGTGTGTGTGTTCCAGTTGCTGCTCAACCCAGAAATGGTGAAGGCCTGTCCAACTCTGATTCCTTATGTCTATGACTTCCTAGAGAACAAGGCCTACAGCAAGGGCAAGGGGGAATTTGCACGCAAGGTCACTACATTTTTAAGAAGAATAAGTGTTTCAATGTCATTTGTTTACTACGTAAGATTAATTAACTTTAGCTTACTGTCCCGCAGTACTTGGCCGTGCTGTCTATTTGCAGTATATTAAATCTTTTATGACCTAATTAATTTGCACTGAAATGCCACTTGTCTGTCGGCTCTGACAGAGCTGCATCAGCACGCTGTGCATGTCCTTGCACAGAGCGGCTGAACATCGGATCTCGGCTTCGCGGCTGAGACACGAATAAACTATTAATTTAAAGCTTTTGCACTTAAACACAAAAGGCACGTCCACTTTAATATATATACTGTACACTCACCGGCCACTTTATTAGGTACACCTGTCCAACTGCTCGTTAACACTTAATTTCTAAGCAGCCAATC
>NC_048420.1:11269734-11292807 GCF_013103735.1 Etheostoma cragini | reverse complement strand
GGCAGTTCTGAAGGCAAAAGGGGGTCCAACCCGTTACTAGCATGGGGTACCTAATAAAGTGGCCGCTGAGTGTATATTTAAACATATCTGTGGTCAAGCTCAGTGCCTCGCTGTGTTGCATTAACTCTGAAACTTTCTCTTTATGTTCTCCCTTACATTTTGGGTTAGTGCTGGCGCTGTAGATTAACAAGTTCTTATAACCTCAGCCCTCCATAACAGCAATGGGCCTCATATCCTGAGCAAAAAAGTCTACAATTCCTTCCGTGATATTATTTCTGCGTAGGATGATAGCCTACTAGGATGATAGCCTAGTAGGATGATAGTTTTATAACTATAGGTGCACCCTCCCGTCGTTGCGGGAGGGTGCACCTATAGTTATAAAACGATTATTAGACTGTGAAATATGCCAATTCTGATATGTTCATATAGCCTACTCCAAATAGACTGGGCAACCTAACGCAGAAAAGTTAGCTTACCGTTTTTAAGTGATATGGAATGTTTGTGGTCGAGCTGCGACAAGCAAACTGTTGCATGCAAACTTTGCGATCAAATTTTTTTGTTACCTAGTTTTGTGAAATGCTGCCACTAACTGCTAAACCAAGGCTTTTAAGGCTAGTTCTTTCTTCAATCTGCCCCCAGTGGGCTGGGCTAATTAAAACAAGGGAGGGTGTTCTGAAGACAGACTGTTACCTGTGAAACGGGGATGCTCTGAAAACACCCCCATTAGCCACTAGTGCTTTCCACCCATAGACCATAACGGCCTATGCTTCCACCTGATGATATTAACACGGCAAAAAATCGACCAATCAGAATTTTGGTTGAGCCAGAACGTATCGACCAATAAGTCAACCAGTCGACTGGGAGATTACAGCCCTAATATAAATGCATACTCTTTGCATTTATTTCATCATGAGTGGCTGTTCTTAACAGATAACTAATTTGTGACTGGTTTTCTAAAATACAGTTTCTCCTTTTTGTTTTTTTCCCCCCATCAGATTGACACATTTGTAAATCCTCTGAGGAGTTCCATGAGAAACGTGTCCAACGCGGTGAAGGGCCTGCCAGATAGTCTGGCTGAGGGCATGACCAAGGTGTCTGATAACATGGGACGCATGTCAGAAAGACTGGGTCAGGACATCAAACAGTCCATACTCAAGGTAACACCATCACAGAGCAAGTACTAGTCTTGTTTATCAGTGTATTTATTCAGTTTGATATGGTTTGTTAGCATTAAACCTAATCACTTTACGCTGTGGTTATCAGGATGGGACTCCTTATAGGGCACCAGTCCTGACAAATCCTGGCCCTGTGGCCTCTATTTCTGTAAATAAACCAGTTTCCTCTTACCCTTACTGTTATGACGTGAAGTACTTGAAGTAAATTCATCTAACTTATGACAATGCAGTGTCCGCTTTTTTTTCCCCAGGTTCCACCACTCCTCCCCAAGTCTGACATTGACCCTGAACACTGTCGAGTCTCTGCTCAGCTTGATGACAACGTGAGTCAGTGGGTTTTTTGGGTGCTGCATGTTAGTTTAATTTCTTTCATTTCCTTGGGATTTTAGTTATTTAAATGGTCATATTTATGTTTATGTTTGTGTCCAGGTGGATGATAACATCCCGCTGAGGGTAATGCTGCTACTAATGGACGAAGTGTTTGACCTTAAGGAAAAAAACCAGTGGTTGCGCAGGAACATTAAGAACCTACTGCAGCAGCTCATCAGGGCCACGTATGGAGACACCATCAACAGGTCAGAGACACAAATACATAGTGCACACAGACCTACGGAAAATATAGGCACAAATACAGCAGGCTAGCTAGAAATGTTTTATGTATTGTAGTTGTTTTATGTATTATTAAATTTAATTATCTAAAAAAAAAAATCCAGAAATCACAATGTATGATTTTTTAAAAACTATTTATTACAGCTTTGATACAGCTGCAAATAAATATTTGAGCACCTGTCTATCAGGTAGAATTCTGACCCTCAAAGACCTGTTAGTCTGCCTTCAAAATGTCCACCTCCACTCTATTTATTATCCTAAATTAGATGTACTTGTTTGAGGTCGGTAGCTGCATAAAGACACCTGTCCACCTCTTACAATCAGTAAGAATCCAACTACTAACATGGCCAAGACCAAAGAGCTGTCCAAAGACGCTAGAGACAAAATTGTACACCTCCACAAGTCTGGGAAGGGCTACGGGGAAATTGCCAAGCAGCTTGGTGAAAAAAGGTTCACTGTTGGAGCAATCATTAGAAAATGGAAGAAGCTAAACATGACTGTCAATCTCCCTCGGACTGGGGCTCCATATAGGATCTCACTTCGTGGGGTCTCAATGATCCTAGGAAAGGTGAGAAATCAGCCCAGAACTACACGGGAAGAGCTGGTCAATGACCTGAAAAGAGCTGGGACCACCATTTCCAAGGTTACTGTTGGTAATACACTAAGACGTCATGGTTTGAAATCATGTGCGGCACTGAAGTTTCCCCTGCTTAAACCAGCACATGTCAAGGCCCGTCTTAAGTTTGCCAATGACCATTTGGATGATCCAGAGGAGTTATGGGAGAAAGTCATGTGGTCCGATGAGAACAAAATATAACCTTTTGGTCATAATTCCACTTACCATTTCACTTAACCATCCCACCATCCCAAGAACACAATCCCTACAGTGAAGCATGGGGGTGGTAGCATCATGCTTTGGGGGTGTTTTTCTGCACATGGGACGTGGCGACTGCACTGTATTAAGGAGAGGATGACCGGGGCCATGTATTGCGAGATTTTGGGGGACAACCTCCTTCCCTCACTTAGAGCATTGAAGATGGGTCGAGGCTGGGTCTTCCTACATGACAATGACCCGGAGCACACAGCCAGGATAACCAAGGAGTGGCTCTGTAAGAAGCAGATCAAGGTTCTGGCGTGGCCTAGCCAGTCTCCAGACCTAAACCCAATAGAGAATCTTTGGAGGGAGCTCAAACTCTGTGTTTCTCAGCGATAGCCCGGAAACCTTAATGATCTAGAGAAGATCTGTGTGGAGGAGTGGGCCAAAATCCCTTCTGCAGTGTGTGCAAACCTGGTGAAGAACTACAGGAAACATTTGACCTCTGGAATTGCAAACAAAGGCTACTGTACCAAATATTAACATTGATTTTCTCAGGTGTTCAAATACTTATTTGCAGCTGTATCATACAACTAAATAGTTAAAAATCATACATTGTGATTTCTGGATTTTCTTTTTTTTTTAGATTATGTCTGTCACAGTGGACATGCACCTACGATGACAATTTCAGACCCCTCCAAGATTTCTAAGTGGGAGAACTTACTTACTATAACATAACTCATACTAGGATTGTTCTATTTCCAGTGAGTTGAGCTGTTTTTGTATTGTTAAAAGAGATGACTACGTTTACACCAAAATACAGTATTTCAGACTAGATGTGTAACAGTACAAAAAGTTGTATACCCCCAATTAGGACTCACGGTACTAGTAATTGGAATAGGATGATTTACTGTCATTGGCCAATTGGCAAATAAGGTGACATGCGCTTATGGCAATAATGTTTGGATGCTGCTTTAATGTTTGGATAATTGGTCATACTCACATAACAGTAGCCTACCCAGCTTCGAAAAAGACAAAAGGCGGCAACTCTGGCATGCCAAAATACCAGGGACTGCAGGTTCACGCAATTTTGTTTTCGTTTTGAAATAAGTCAAATAAAATGTTGGCTATGTGAGAGTATTTTACTGTTTTTGGAGAAAGATCAGTGATTTGCAGTTTGCAAAAATAATTCCTGTGACATTTCAATAGGATGTGTGGCAGTCAAGAGTTTAAATACATTGAATCTCAGTGGCCATTTAAAAAGCTACTCTGTGCTATGTTATCCACAGAATTTGAGAAGGTACAAAGATTTCCCCACAGAGAGCGTAGCTTACCGGTTGGTAGCATGCAGCTAAAGACACAGGGTAAAGTTGGCTTACCGGTAGCCTGGAAGCTTAACTATTCCAGACACCATAGCTACTGACTGACTAATAGATGACGGAGAAACATCAGAAAATACTCCTGCTTCCCTGAAGTCACTGCTGCGGCTAACATTTTGCCTTCTCCTTGAGTGAGTTATGTAAGGTAAAGCATGTGGGCTATGGTGCCTTCAGGTACAATTTGTTTGATTGAAGTTCTGCTTTTTCAAAGTGCGATCAAGATGGTTTAATATTTTTCATAATGAGATTTATTTGTTTACCTGGCGGATGATAAAAATACAAGTATCGACATCAGCCAAATTAAAACCCTTGGTCCATCCATCGGTATTGGCTGAGTAATCTGCAATCTGTGCACCCGTACTTAAAACGGAAAAGCATCTCTTTTGCTAAGAAACGTTTTCTCCGTTGCTGTTGTAACTAAACTGGAATCTGCAAACGGGTCTTTGATTTGTGCTTGCCTTAGTGTGACTGACTCACACTCCATTCTGCTGGTTGTGCTTACCTCAGCACATATTGCTAGTGGAATAAGGCTAAAGAATTTTGGGCAGAACTCATTCTTGTGAACTTTGGTTTCACATTATATGCATCAACCTACATACGGTGTATTCTGCATGCGGCTCCGGACTGTGACCCCCTGACCGTGACTGTTCAGGACATACTTACAAACAGTTACAGCCCTATCTCAGACAAACATCTCATGACCTAAGATGTCAGTATCTTTATTGCAGAAACAGTTCCACACAAGCAAGCGTTATAATAGGATTAAAGTTCACAGATCACAGGATGTTTACACACACCTAGACTGAACACAAGTACACACATGTTCAGAGCTTCAGAAAACATCTAAGAAGTCTTGTACACAAAATAAAGGGCAGTAAATGACGTCACACAGAGCACAACCTGAATCATCTTTCCTTTGTCTCTGTAGGAAAATTGTGGATCATGTGGACTACTTGACCTCACCTGAACAGGTTGCAGACTACGTCAAGAAGTTCAGGTAATCTCACCCTTTTTCTTTCAGTAACTGTAATTGGTCAGAAGAATTATGAATAACCTTTAGTGGCCCTGTCTATTTATAGGGATTCCTACTGGCCCAACGGTATTCTGGCTGAGACGGCGCCCCGTCGTGACAAGAGCATCCGCATGAGAACACGAATAGCTGCCAAGACCAGTCTGCTGGGCATCATGCCAGGTGAAAAAACAAACACACACACACACACACACACATTATCTAGTCATTACCCAGCCTCATTTGAGACTGTCCCATCCATTTCATCCTTGAGGCCTTCTCTCTTTTACAACTGAAACGTACTGTTGGAAAAACACTTCCAGCAAGCATGAATCCACAAAGGTGTACGTGAGTGTAACAAAAAAAGAAAGCGGACACACAAGGATTTAAGTAGCCGTCTTTTATCTGTTTTTTTTTTGTGCACCTTTTCATTTCGTAAAATATTTGGTGGTATGTTTGCTTTACTTTCATTGTGAGCTTGGGGCAAAAATAAAAACATAGACTCTGTTGATGGTTTGCGCTCACTCCTGAGCACTATATTTCTATCACTTCCTCAGACGAGCTGAAGCACATCATCGGAGCGGACACCACAAGAAAGGGCATACTCCGCGTCTTCGACATGTTTCAGTACCAACCCACGAACCGTCGGCTAGTCTACGTTTTCCTGGAGGGCTTCTTGGAGACGATGTTCCCCCAGTACAAATTCCCCGAGCTCTTTGTTAAGCTGCACTCCCGCTCACCACGCATCCACAGATATAGCCAGAAACTCAAATCCTCCTCTCTCAAGAGGTGACAGGAGAGGACAGAGTCGGCCGTGCATGGGCCAACTAGACACACACCGTCTTGAGAGCTAAGAACGGGTGGGGCTTGATGTGAACATTGGAGTATGTGTGTGTGATTTCTGCCCTTCCACTTTCCTCACACACTCTTTTCAATGAAAACACTCCACTTATCTAGCTGGTTAGTTCTGTCGAGACAGAACTGAAGGATGAACAACACACTCTTTCCTCCTCACTCTATGACACACGCACACACACACGCAAACATAAATCCTGTAGTTTGCACCCAGACTGAAAATGGCAGTCTTTTCTTATGGTTTAGATATTTTTCCTCTTCCTTTTAGGACTTTTTAGTTGTGTTTAGCTTTATCCTGTGCCAGCCAATGCTGCTTACTCCTAGTCCAGAGAGCAGACCACAAATACTGTATGGTTTTTAAACTACTAGAGTAGATAGCATAGACCCACACCTTGCCTTACCTTCCCACTTCTGTCTTTTAGCCAGCACTCTACAAATCTCAATGACCTGGCAACTCGGCTTTAGTCAAACTTACCTTTAGGCTGTAGGCATTTTATCTGAAAAAGCTGCACACTTGTAAACATGCAACAATATTTGTTTTTGTAGCAACCAAATATGTCAATAGCACTGGGTTAAAAAGGCGCTGTTTTTTAAAATGTGACTGAACAAATATGGGTAGAAAGAGATGATTTAGATTTTTTTTCAGCCTCAAAGCCTCTCTTGAGACATGAGTTGTTGTTGTTTTCTCTTTCCAAGTTACAATATCCGTAACACCCATAATCCTCAAAGAATAGATCCACATCCCCTTTAATGCTACTGTCATAACCTGTGATGACCAAAGCTCATGCTGTTCCATACGTGTGTGTGCACTGGTTTGACGATACTCTGAACATTACTGTGCTTCAGATCCTTAATCATGTGAGGAAAGAGAATGCAAAGTTGACCTTTACCGGCCTGAAAGGTGAGGCTGTGAGGACAAACTGAAGTGTGTTATAGTTGTGGGAGGCTCAGCTCTGGCTCTCCAAGCGCTCTATCAAAGAATGTACTCTCTGGTCTAGTGTATTTGGCTCGTGTAGAATTTTGTGTGAATGTGCGTGCGTTTGTGTGCGTGTGTTTGTGGGTGTTTAGCACAAAGATGCAACCCTATACAGTCAAAAACTGTGCCAGTGTGAGCTAGTGAATCAGCCTTAAAACTATAAACAGTATATATACTGACCAAGAGACGCTCGCTAGATGTAGCTCTCTGTCACTCGACTGAACGCTACAAGGAAATCGAGATAAAGATATGGAGATATATCCCTAATCACTTTTATTCAGAGAAATGTCTTTAATTTTGTGCAATATTTTTTTTCTTTAATGCATGTGCATTTTGAATCATTGTATTCTGAAAGATATAATTATTTTGGTTTTAATAATAGAAAACATGAAAGAAGCTTCCCCAGAAATGTCTTCTTATACCTACAACTTTACATTCCGTTGTAAAACTACAATGTTTGTTTAACGGACTTGTTTTAAAAGTCTGAGTTTTTTTGTTTTTGGTGTGTGGGGTATTTTACACTTATCCCTAGCCTGCTCGTACAGAATCTGTGTTTAGGTGTCAGTTGGACAGTGGTAGGGGGTTTTCTGTGTTGCAACCCGAAGATTAGGTCATTGGGCTATAGCTCGTTTAGAGGCGGCCTCAAACAACTGCTACTTTTTAACTCACAACTGGTGTTTTATGCATTCAAGTCTGTTCTGTTGAGGTTAAGATCTTTATTATTAACTGACTGCTGGAGGGACCCATCCCCCCCACCCCCATCCAATAGGCTCACAGGAGAGGCATAGCCAGTGACCAAAGGATTCACTGCTAATAAGCACTTACCGTAGCAACCGTGGGAGGGCCACTCCTATTGGCTCGACGGAGCCCCATTCTGCTGCAGTCATTGGATGGTACTCCCTTGTCTGCTTTCATTTGCTTGCACTGAGCAGCCCTGGTGGACTCTGATTGGCTGAGTAGGAGGACATGAATTGTAGCCTCAGCTGAATATTTGTTCCCACAAGGAGGTGTCACTTCTTTCTGTACAACTCTCCATACAGGAAGGCTTGTCTTTTTTTTTTTTAACCCCAGTATTTATGACTCTATGATAATGAAAATTGTGCATATCTGTGTACAGTATGTGTTAATAGTGTGCCTAAATGTACTGTCAACTCTATTTTCATATTTTTCTTTAACCTAAACAAAATCAATCAGAATGTCATGATCATTTTACGCGACTGAAAATGACTTTAGGATGTTTTTTTGCATCATGCTTATCAAACTCTTCCTTGTGAGCAATTGTGCTCAGATCAGTATAACACTAATAAAAGGTAACTCAGACTAACTGACCCACAGTGTATGCTGTCTTCAGTGCGTTTGCTTGCTGCATTTGCGGTTTGTAAAGATTTACAGGTTCAGTTTAGGTTTACATATTGGACAGTCCCCTAATTGATATAAGATCATCTCCTTACTCACTGCTTTCTACTGGGCAGTCTAAGTATTTTTTACAGTGAAACACTTTTACTTGAATGTCTGTCAGCTTTGAGGGTGTTTCTATTCATGTCAGCCAAAAAGTGTTGGAATAGTAGCCCTATTGTCAAATATTCATACATAGTATACTGCACTTTCCACTGCAGCTTCACTGTACTGCACCATCCCAAATTTCTTTTACTATGTGTTAAAAGCGCTATGATTGCGTGTTTATTAGTAATACTGATGCTACTTCTAAGAGCCAAAATAAAGACTGTAAAAGTAGTCCTAGTACAGTAAAACATCCCAGCACTAAAGATTTCAAAGTGTTCCTGTATATCTAGTAAGAACAAGTCTCTTTTCTACAAGTGATTGATCTTTCTTTGTGGAGACCAAGCAGAACCAGCCCGAGTGAGTTTGATGCGGAAACTGACAAAGCATTCCAATGGGTGGGGGACTCATTTCCCATGCTAGTTATTTAATACCACACAATTGAGACATACCATGTCAACTGTATGTGGGTTGAAAAACTTAAATTAAATTGTATATCTAAAGTTTACGTGGTTGTCATGGGACCCTACACTGCTGCATCATTCTCTTATGAATCAGTACGGCTCTGATCAAATGACTTACCTTACACTACATTCCTTTTTATTGTTGTTGAAATGCAATAGTTTTATTTTGTCTGCTTAAAATCAACAAAATGATTCAAATTGGGTTTTCAATTAATTGTAGTATTGGCAATACTCAGTCAGTCCTGAACATGTAGAATAAGTATGAATTAAATGTTTTTTTTGCATTGCATGCTTGTAGGAAATTACTATTTAAAAATGTTTTTATAGCAACACATTTAATTCAACCAATCAAAAGCTTCCAATACAGCTTGGTTCAGAGATCCAATGACAACAATAATCAAATCTGATGTTTTTCACTGTGACAATAATGCAAACGCAACATAACTCAAGAGCAGCTTCTTCTGTGTCATATGGTACATGAATTTTGTCTTGCAGTCCATGTTTGAGATAGCTATTGATGCCGTTTCTCAGCAGGCTTCATGTCTTCCTTTGCGCTTTTCCTACCGGGTCAGCGATGATGACAATTCCCCATGCAGCCAGACCTGAAAGATAAAACCCAGGTGTGCACTATTTGCTTAAAAGGACGACAAGTAATGTTACCAAAAGAGTCAGAGTATACTGCATGACTTACAAGCAGCAAATGTAATCTGTGCCACTGTGCCAGCAGAGGTAGGCGCACCTTGCCGCATCACTCTCCGGGCTGCATTGAACACATAAGCTCCGGACAGGACGAGCCCCCCCCCGGAGATGAGCCGACAGCTCCAGCAGTTCTTAAACATCTGGCTGGGTTTAGACAAGGGGGCATCGGCTCCTCCTGTCGGTACCTCTGGAGCTGTTGACATTGCACTAGGTGTGTGCTAATGCTAATGTTATGCTAATAATTTAACGCTTTCTGGTATAACGTTACGAATGGAGCGCCAGACAAACATGAAAACAAAAGCGAGAGTGCGTTTCTAGAAGTCGTCCTCATATGTTTAAACACTTGGTCCACATTAAAGGGCAAAGTAACTTACTGAAGTGTACCTCTGATCCTGCTCATGCTGGCTAAAGGAAGGTCGGATTTTAAAAAGTGTTTCCGGGTTATATGTGCAGGTTTCCTGTCTTGTATTTTCAAAATAATATTTAGTTTTTAAATGGACCGCTGCCGGTGTTACTGTCAAAGTGGTGACTGAATGAACTGACACGATTATTCCTGTAGTCCACGTTTTGAACTAATTTGCAGTTTAAAAGAGATTCATGTGAAATCTCATGTGAACCATGTGCAGGATGGTGATGTCTAAAATCACATTCAGAAGTATACAAAATGTACAACCCAGCTAACTACAATTTTTGGTAACGTAACTTGTTCAAGACACGCCTACGTCACACCTTGTATATGTAACCAGTTAATAGCTAACTGTCTATGGTTAATATCACCACTTAGTTTAACACACCAGATAATTCGGTTTCAGGGATCAGTTTAGGGCAGCAGCTATAACGCACCCACGTCTCTGATGATGATTCAGAAGATTCACGTCTCACGGGAAAGAAACAATGTTTTTGTCCGTTGTTGTTTTTTGCAGTTTTGCTTTAACGTCGTCAGTTAGTCTAACAGAGTCGGATGTGGACCCCTGGTACGTTGCTGCTGTGTATGAGCACAACGTAATCCTGAACCCGGAGCCTGGTGTCCCCCTGTCCCGCGTCGATGCCCTGCAGCACATGCAGAAAAACCTGGATATCTACGAGGAGCAGGCAGCCCGGGCTGCTCGGCAGGTATGGTCAGGTCAGGGAGTTTTTTTTTTTTTTTTTTTCAGTCTAAGAAACAATGTTGCACTTTGCCCACTATTATCATAAATAATATCCAGTATCCTTGAGATCCTTGAAAGAAAGAAAACATTTCTAAATTGACTTAAATTTGCTTCACAAGAGAGTAACTCAAAGAAAGTCAACTTTGTCACATTTCTCATTGACTAGTTGCTGAATTTGGATCATAGCCAAAGACCACTTAATTTAGGATTTGTTTGGGTTCAGTTTTCATGCATGCCTCCACTTGTCTTTGCAAATATAAGAACTGTGTATCTGATTTACTTCACACTTGGTTTTGCTAGTTTCCCCGCAAAATACCAAGGCTAATTAAATCCATAGTTCAATATTACTTACTTTAAGCTCTTACTACTAAGCCTGTTTGGAATTTCTGCTAAAGCGTTAACCTAAATTCGTAAACAATAATGTTACTGTAATTGATCAGGACCTTACAAAATGGGCTAGCCTACTTTTGACATTTTGCAACTTCTTGAATTTTTTTCTTCTAGTTGGGTAGACTAGACCTATTTTGCATGCAAATTAATAATAATTAATAAATAATAATTATCTATGGAAACCCACGTATGTAATAGTGAAATAGGCCTTACATTATTTATACCCAAATCCTACCAAACTGACCCAGATGAGAAAGTACACACATTGACATGGAACACAAGTTACACCACACTCACACTCACACTCACACTCACACTCACACTCACACTCACACACACACACACAGACAGGCCACGCAGCCTGACCTTGGCACGTGCTTCTCTAGCGGACGAAGCCAACGGACAGCAGGGTTAACAACTAGCATACTATTATGGAGGTTAACGAAGTTAACAACTCCTTTTGAACGACAAAGTTAACAGCTAACGGTTAGCTAGCTAGTGTTGGAATTTAAAATGTTATATGTGCTTAAACATTGTGTGTGATTTGCATTATACATTTAAGCTAAACGGTCAAAGCATTATTTTGACATAAATGAAGACATGTTGGTCATGCATTAAGTTTGTTGTTATAAGTATGTAGTTTGTTGTTTGTTACATTGAGTTGTTTTGCAATACAAATGCTACATTTTGTTATAATCCAGCTCTCCTAAATGTCCCAGAAGTAGAATTGATTGTTAGGGTTGCTTCCAGAGTCTGGTTTCAGCCTTTTACCCCCACTGATTTTTTTCCTGAACTGAGAGTCATAAACCTTCAGTCACGTTCCAACTGAAAAGATAACGGATAGGCACACACACACATCACTGTGGTCTAAAGACCCCACCCTTAATTCGAGATCATACTGGGGGTCCAAGAGCCAGAGAGGCAGACAAAGGAAGGGGAGAGCTGCGACAGCTTGATCCAGGTAACTTTGTCTCAGGATATCCTATGTAATAAATGGATTCACATTTCAACATCTGAGATTTTGACTTCTGATTGAATGAACCCTGAGAATGGAGCGGGTTTTAGCTCCAACACTAGCAAAGTCCAAGCACAAAGCGAATTGCTCCACATGTTCACAAAGAGAGAAACGCATCCCATGGCGCAGTGGAGGGTTCACCACCGGTCCAGAGATGAGGGAAATCGTGTTATAAAAATGTGGCTTTTGCCGTGATTTATAATTCAAACCCACGTAATGAACTAATATAATGTAACCAAGGGAACACATCCGTACATTATTACTGCCTTTCAACTGAGAAATTTTGATGTGTATTTTTTAGTTAGGCTTCAAAATGATGTTCAGATAGCCTAGGCTAATGTTTGCACATAGTAGAAGATGAAAAATGTCACTATTGCAAACCTTGTTGAGATAAGGCCTGGATGTGAACGTTAAATCAACATCTTTTTTCGGTTATTTAACAATCCAATATTCCGATATATCGGCCAATATATATATGTATATATATATATATATATATATATATATATATATATATATATATATATATATATATATATATATATATTTTTTTTTAATCTAGAGATGCGTAACAAAACATAAACAGATTTCCCTAACATCAGTTATTTGTAGTAATTTATGAGTTCTCAGGAAAACAATATAATAATTTGTTTTATTGTCACACAGATCAGAGGAACATCAAAATATATAAAAGTTCAGATAAATAAAATGTATGAAAATACAAACCTAAGATATGAAACTTAAAGTCCTTCATAGCATGGTTGACAGTTTGTTCTTATTTTTTAAATATTCATTTATCAGAATCATTATTTGTCATTAAAAATGATTTGGATGAATGAATATTTGAAAATACATATATATTTTTTGAATCGGCCGTTATAAATGCCAATACCGATAGATCGGGAGTTGATAATATTGGCTGATATTAGTTGTCAATGTTCCAATTCTTTGGCTAAATCGTGGATCTTTACAATCCGACCTACAGCAACTTTAATGCCACAAAGTTTATGTCTGAAGTATAGTAATGAAGCTTGTCTCATCTCTAATCTGCCCTCATCTTCTCTTGGTCAGGGGGCCCAGATCCTGGTGTTTCCAGAAGATGGTCTTCATGGTTTTAACTTCACCCGTTCGTCCATCTCTGGCTACCTAGAAACCATTCCTGACCCCCAGCAGGAGAGCTGGAACCCCTGCACAGAGCCGGGCAAATACAACAACACTGAGGTACACTATCATACTTTTTGACTAGATGTTGTTATTGAATGAGCAATCTGACAGGATACACTGACATAGAAACACCACTAGGCTGCCCAGAGCCTTCACTAATGCAGCACTAGTCTGTGAATATAAATCCCATTTGAGTGTGGTTGTGTTTTACAGGTTCTCCAGCGACTCAGCTGTATGGCCCGTCGTAACAACCTCTACCTGGTGGCCAACATGCCAGACCTGCAGCCCTGTCCCCTGAAAACTGACCCCTCCTCCTCCTGTCCCTCTGATGGACGCTGGCAGTTCAACACCAACGTGGTTTTCAGGTGCAGTGTAGACCGTAAAATAGAATTTCTTTAGGTCCAGCCAAAGTCTAGCATGTGCACCAATACTTTATTTCCCAGTGATTCACAAAACCTTCTTTAATGCAGGTCAGATGGTCTGCTGGTGGCTCGCTACCATAAACAAAACCTCTACTTTGAGAAGGCCTTTGATACACCGCCCCAACCTGAGATTATAACATTTGATACACCTTTCGCTGGAAGGTTTGGCATCATGATCTGCTTTGACATCCTGTTCCACAAGCCCACAGTTACCCTGGTGGAAAGGGTAGAAAACAGCCACACAAATTCTATTCCCAACTCTACATTCCTGTGTTTGGTCTTTTTTTCCCCCTAAAATCCTCCTCTCCTTGGACCCCTTTTAGGGTGTACGTCAGCTGGTCTACCCAACAGCCTGGATGAACCAGCTCCCCCTTCTGGACTCGATCCAGTTCCAGTGGGCATTCAGCTTAGGTGCCAATGTCACCCTGCTAGCGGCCAACATTCGTAACAACCGACTAAACATGAGAGGAAGTGGTATCTACACCCCTTTTTCTGCCACCTACCACCACGCCCAGAAAGGAGACCCAGAGGAGGGCAGGCTGCTGGTGGCTAGGATGCCAGTCTTGGACCCACTGTGGGTGGGGCCGAGTGTAAGTACGGATGAGAGGGTAGTTAGGAGTGAGACCACATCATCTACAGCTACCGAATCTGGATTCTGTCACCAAGAGAACTGTTCTGATTCTCCCCCTCCTGAAACTGCTCCATCTTCCTCTGTCACCTTCATCTCATCTATGATGTATGACCCTTTTACATTTTTCCTCTTGAATGAAACAGAGGGCGATGTGAATGTGTGTAATGGAACCTTTTGCTGTCACCTACGGTACCGGCGGTTACAACATGGTGGCAGTAAAGAGCTCTATGCATTGGGAGCATTTGCTGGAACACACACTGTGAATGGACGCTACGCCCTCCAGGTATGAATGAGAATAATTTTGGATATTTATAAAAATGAGACCGTTGTCACATTTGTCACATCTCTGTTGCAGGTGTGTGCACTAGTTCGCTGTGGAGGTTTGGAAGCCAGTTCCTGTGGACAGGAAGTGGAAGAGGCTGAGTCTAAAATGGACTTCCTGTTGGAGGGGAAGTTCGGGACCAGATATGTGTACCCATCAGTTTTGGCCAGCAAGATGGTCCTGGAGCAGCCAGAGCATCTGGAAACAGCTGCAGATGGCAGAGTGACCATGAAACACTCAAAAATGGCCGGTGGCCTGGTCACTGCCTGTCTGTATGGACGAATGTATCACCTTGACATTGAGTGAACTGCTTTGGAGTATAAAAGTAAATCAGAAGTATTGAAGAGAAAACTTCAAAATGCATTTCCTGCATAAAGAAACTTGTGAATGCTAAATTGCTAAAGCTAAACTGGCGGTGAAGAATTGAGAATAGTTCGGAAAGTGGGAATGGCTGTCGCTACACTCAATTGCTGGTTAAAAGTTGCAAGGTGAAGTTTTAGGGAAAAGTGGAAATGGTTCTAGATAAGGATGTCTTATAATGTTCATATGACAATAGACTTGAACTTAAAAAAATCTTTTAAAAAGTTTTTGTAAAAGCTGATGCTAAACTGAATTGTCGGCTTTAATTTGGATTAAGTGCCTGAAAGTAATGAATGACTTTGTAAAATAGGAAACTGCAGGATCATATAAGGTAATCTCAATCAGCTGTGTTCAATATTTTTTAAATAAATTAAAATAATTTACAACGAATAAAGATAAGGAACATTTGCAGGCTTGAAAAAAGTAGGAATCTGTAAAAAAGAATTGTTTACGCATGGACAGCAGCTGAAGCTGTATACATAGCTAAAAGAAATATGAGGGATGAAGGATGCAGAATAAAGAGTAAGAAATTATAGGAGTTCAAGTGTTTTGTCTATTTGTGCCACTATTTCTTTACAGCAGACAGACATCTTGGCAAAGAAAGACATATAAACATACACTGTTTTTATCTGGTATTAAAATCCTGTGTGTAAAGTGCAGGTGTAAATACACTCAGGAAACACACACACACACACACACACACACACACACACACACACATACACACACATACACAATGATAAATGTATAATTATAAATTCACAAACACACATGATATGCCCTATAAGTGTGACTACACATTTAATTGTAATGTGTTATTGTTCATAATACAATCTGTAATTTTAATTTCTCTGTGTGGGGAAAAGTGTGGTGACATGGTATAGGAGAGAGCAGCAGCTGGTCCTTGCAGCTGTATGAAGCCTTCCTCTGGCTTTGATGTTCATGTGACAAGGGTCACCAACAAGGGCAAAATGTTAAGGAAAGAACAGACAAGGAGATTGCAACCCACTATCTCGAAAAAAAGAGATAGTATGGCATGTTGAAAAAAGCAAAAATATATAGTGTGTCTAAAACAATTGACAGTATGGAAATGTAAAAAATTAATAGTATAGAATGTCAATAAACATGATAAAAAGACAGTATAGTGTGTCAAAAAAGTATATTATGTTGAAAAAGTACTACTATAGAATGTGGAAAAAAGTAATAGTACAAATAGTACGTTGAAAAAAAGTGCTAAGTAGAGAAGTCGAAAATTTATAAATGTCAGTATAGTAAATTGAACAGAGTCATAGAATTCAATGTAAAAAAAAAGTAAATTAGTAATAGTATGTCAAAAAAAGTCTTAAGGTACGTTAAAAAAGTGTTGAAAAGAAATAGTAAAACTGGACAAAATAAGTTATGAAAAAGTCATGGTATAGTGTGTCACAGAAAGTCTAGCAAAACATGCAAACTATAAACAAAAATGACCTGCTAGTTGGAGCAGTGCTATCCACTGGTCGACCGTGCCACCAGTTTGTTGCTAAAAGACACAGTGTAGTATGTTGAAAAGAGTCACAGTACAGTATGTCGAAAAAAAAAAGTGATAGAAAAGTCATAACATGGTTAGTGATCAGAAATCTGATCTTATATGTACCTCATGAAACCCCTTCCAACTGTGACACTCAACTGTACAATCGTTCTCAGTGCTTCAATGATGAAACACCCTCTACTTCATCTCAATGCCAAAATGTTGAAGCAGTCCCTTCAGTGTCAACTCACAGCAAAGATATAGCCAAACTTTTGGGAAGCGGTGTACCCAATACTGCAGTTATTTCTACAATTGAAAACGTACAGGAATTTTGTGGAAGATTTGCAGTCTAATATTCAGGCGCAAGTATTGAACTTACTTCCAGCTGACAATCCCTCCAGAAAAGCCGTGAAGAGCTATTTAAAAGTACGGACAACCCTTTCAGCCAGTTGAATACGGATAGTAAATGGAAGAAGTATTTTAGATACCGTACAGCCAGTTGAACAACGCCTAGGAGTAAGGTATGATACCAGATGAAATAGCAAATCTGGAACCTATGAGCAAGTTCCAATCAATGACAAGTTCCCATACATTCCCATACTGACAAACACTCCAGTTCATTTTCAAGAATGAGAGTATTTGTGAGATGATGCAAACATGTACTCAGTGCGACAAATGTGAGGACCTCTGTGATGGACGCTACTTCAAAAGTCATCCCTTGTTTTCGAGTAGTAAATTTGCCACTTGAAGTTTGCCCTTCAAATCCAACTGTCAGGGCGACTTTGAGTGTAAACATTTCACCAGGTTCAAAAAAAGGTGGACGTAAAGTTGGCTGCTTTTACTTCATCCTTAGAAATCTTCCCCCCAGGGTGAATTCTGCCTTAATGAACATTCATATTGTGTCATTGTTTCATGCACAAAACGCTAAGAAATGCAGAATTGATGAAATACTGCGACCCTTAGTAAAGGACTTGAAAATATTAGAAACTACTGTGGTTGCAGCACCATTTGCAGATGTTTCTGTTTGTGGCACTCTTGCACAAATTACTGGTAATAACTTGGTTGTGCATACTATTCTTGGGTTCTGGGAGTCCTTTAGCGCAAATTATTACTCTAGATTTTGCTTAATTGATAAATCTTCAGCTCTGTCAATATCCTCAGAAGATGACCCAAGTTTGACTTTAAGATCACCGGTTCTGAATGATCAGCATTATATGAATTTGGTAGGTGATCCAACATTAACCTCTTCATTTGGCATCAAGAGAAAGACCAATCTTAATACATTGAAAGATTTCATTATTGCAGAAAATGATGCAGTTGACATCATGCATGATATTTTGAAGGGGTTGGTCAATGTGAGGTGAAGTTGCTATTTGTTTATTTGATTGAACATTTCATCTCCAAATACTGCTTGTTAAATAGGATGTATGCCTTTAACTATGGATATCTGGAAAAGAAAAACAAGCCTAGGAATGTTAACCTTGACTCTTCATCACAAGCACTGTGTGTGATCACAAACATACCTTTGGTATGCCAGAGGAATATTTGCACTGGCACTTGTTGCTGTTGTTGCTGAACATTACAAACTCTGTGTTCTCATACTCTGTCACTGAAGGTATGACAGTGTACTCAAAGCACCTAATAAAAGCATATTGTTTTCGTTTTACATAGTCTTTTTCACCTAAAACTTTATTTTCTATCAACTCTATAAGTGTTAGATAAAACATACTTTAAATGTTGATTTTTACCACTATTAAGGAGTTTACATTACTATTGACTCAAGGATACAGTTTCATTTTACTCTACATGGGATAAGTGTTTAACTCCCACAATAGTTCAGTTTTAACTCCTGAAAAGGGTTAAAAGATCAGCTCCTGAAAAACAGCTACTTCAACTCTGCCCTAGAGTTTATTTGATGGTCACACATGTACACTCAAGTTGAGTTGATTTGAACTCCGAGAGAGTTTATTCTAAAAGCTCAAATTTGCTATGAAGGACAAGCGCAGACTGGTGAATGTACCAAGGGCAGAAACAAGTGGGGCCTATTTGCAGCAGCGCAGACAACTGAGCTTCATGTTGTGTCAAAAATCATGGTATAGTATGTTGAAATGAATGAAAAAAGTCATAGTTTAATGCGTCGGAAAAAAGTCAAGAGGAAGTCATAGTGTAGTATGTTAAAAAATACAAAAAAGTAATAGTACAGTATGAAAAAGAAGTCATAGTATACTATGTCGAACAAAAGTGATGAAAAGTTACAGTGTAGTATGTCAAAAAACATGAAAAGAAAATAGTAAAGTAAGTCAAAAAAGGCATTGCATAGTGTGTCTAAAAAAGTGATGAAAAAGTCATAATATGTTGATAAAAAGTCATAGATAGGTGTCAAAAAAGTGGTAAAAGAAGTCATAGTACAACAAGTCTAAAAAATGGGATAAAAAAGTATTGTATGTCTAAAAAATGGGATAAAAAAGTATTGTATTAGACATACAATACTTTTTTATCCCATTTTTTAGACTTGTTGTATGTCGAAAAAAGCAAAGGAAGTCACAGTGTACTATTACAAAAAGTTTCAGTATAGTAAAAATTTAAAAGACCATAGTATAGTAAATCAAAAAAGTCATAGTACAGCATGTTGAAAAAAGTGCTAAAAGAAGTCATAGTATAATATGTCAAAAAAGTGATGTAAATTGTCATAGCATAGTATGGTGAAAAGTGACAAAAAAGTAATTGTATAGTATATCAAAAAAAGTCATAGTATAGCATGTTGAAAAAAGTGATAAAATACCATAGTATAGTATAACAAAAACGTCATGGCATAGTGTGTCTAAAAAAAGTGATAAAAAAGTCATGGTATAGCATGTCGAAAAAAGTGATAAAATGCCATATTATAGTACAACAAAAAAATCATGGCATAGTGTGTCCAAAAAAAGTGATAAAATAGTCATAGAATGGCATGTCACTGAAAGTCTGGAAGAATATGCAAAATGTTACTAAGGACCCACCCAGACTAGGGAATAAAAGTGATATCATAACATGTCAAAAAAGTCATGAAAACGTCAAAGTATAGTATGGCGAAAAGTTCATAGTATGGTATGTTGGAAAAGCCGTGAAAACGTCATGGTATAGTATGGCAGAAATGGAAAAGGTCATTGAAAAGCATGTCAACAAGTCGAAGCGTAGTGTGTCAAAAAAGTGATTATAGTATAGATAGTATGGTAGCTTGAATAAAACAGTATAGATGCAAAAAAAAGTTTAATAAGTCAAAGTATAGTATGTCAAAAAAAACGGAAAAAATGTAGTTTTATGAGCGAGAATAGAGTGAATAAGAAAGGAGGTGGAGTCGCCATTTTGTTTAATGACTCATTCCACTGTACGCAAATATGTTGAACAAAAACTTGGTTCTTTTGAACAGGTGGCTCTTCACTTAAGGTCTTCGCCTCAAGCAATATTTCTAAATATCCACAGCCCACCTAAATAATGTGCAACCTTCATTGAGGACTTCACTGAACTGCTGTCTATAAGCTGTATTAACTTTGATTGTGTAAACACTGTGGGTGATTTTAACATTCATGTTGACAACCCCCAGGACAGAGGGACCAAAGAACTGTGTTGTGTTTTTGAGAACTGTGGACTGACTCAGCATGTGACAGAGCCCACGCATAACAAGGGGCACACTCTGGACTTGATTGTCTCCAATGGTCTAACCATTTAGAGTGGATCACATTGCTCCAGTTCTGACGTCTTTACACTGGCTTCCTGTGCCTAAAAGAATAGATTTTAAAGCTCTTTTACTAGTTTATAAATCCCTCAATGTTTTAGAGCCAAAATACATTTCTGATCTGCTACTACACTATTAGCCCCCCAGACCTCTCAGGTCATCTGGGACAAAAAATTCACAGTGAAGCATGTCAAAAAAGTATGGCATGTTGAAAAAAAGCAATAAAAGAAGTCATAGTATAATATGTCAAAAAAAGTGATGAAAAAGTCATAGTACAGTATGTCGAAAAAAATTTAAAAGATCATAGTATAGTCAGTATGTTGAAAAAAGTGACAAAAAAATAATTGTATATAGTATGTCAAAAAAAGTCATAGTATAGCATGTTGAAAAAAATCATAGTATAGTGTGTTGAAAAAAGTGATAAAAAAAGTCATAGTATGGCATGTCAATAAAAGTCTGGAAGAACATGCAAAATGTTGCTTAGGACCCGCCCAGACTGGGATTGTACCAAGGGTAGGAACATGTAGTGTTTATTTGCAGCAGCACAGACCATTGATCCACTGTGGAAGCAAATTCAATCTATTGAATAAAAGTGATATCATAATATGTTAAAAAAAAGTCATGAAAAGGTCATAGTGTAGTGTGGCGAAAAGTTCTTAGTATAGTATGTTGAAAAAGCCATGAAAACGTCATGATGTAGTGTGTCACAAAAGTGAAAATAGTATAGATAGGATACTATAATGTATAAATAAAGTAACAAAAAAATAGGATAAAAAAGTCAGAGTATAGATGCCAAAAAAAGTTTAATAAGTCATAGTATAGTTTGTCAAAAAAACGGAAAAAAAGCATTGTGGTGCATATTTGGACTGGTGCATATTTTAACCTACATGCACTGTAATGCACTGACAAGGATGCTTGTGTGCAAAATCCAGCAAGCATTAACTGATATGTGCCGGGCCCAGACTGCAAGCCCAGTGACACTTGTTGAGGAAGTTTCTGTACAGCAAGGGAGGAATTTGTGTTGAAGAAGAGACCTTGTTGAAACGAAATAAAGACAGGCTGCCAGCTGGATTAAAGGTTTAGGTATTTGGTGGAAGGGTTTAATTGTTTTCTGCAGAGAACAATCAAATGACGAGAATAGCTTTCACAATGAACAGAGTTACAAAGTGGCAACAGTTCTGGTGAAAACAATCAGTAATACACTTCTTTATATGCAGTGCCCCCAGAGGAAAACCAACCCTTGTTTGGAAACAGTTTAATCTCGAACATAACAATCAGTGGACCTCAGGCAGACAGTGTGTTCTATTACGTATTTCTGAATCTGCCCCTCGTGTGTCCAAGTTTCTTGACCGGTCATTCTATCTTAAGCTACAAAAGGACATCTTGTCTCTTGGATAGGCTATGGTCTCGCCCTGGGACCTGCTATGATAAACACCGCTCTGGGCGACTGTTTCTTTCAGGCTCCACGTCATCTATCTTTCAAGGAAATGGTGTGGAGTCCTAACAAACCCAGTTGTCTCCCATCAAGGAGAAACACACATATGACAGATACAGAAGTCATATACTCTGAGAAGCATTGGAGATCTTATTATGAATAATTAATATGAAAATCATTGGTTAAATGTTATTTTCCCATTGCACACTCATGACTCTTTCCAAGACAAGCCCGGGCCCTGCGTATTCAATTCTTCCTTAATTTATGTTGTGATAGGTAATAGAAAAACAACAGCAAATAAGCCCTTAACTGCAAACTTAACAAATTTAGCATCCATTCCTCATCAGCCACAGCCTGTCCCAAAAGATGAAAAGACACTAACACTAGCTTTACTAAACGTCATTTTTTATCGATGATTTTATTATGAATCACAATCTAGATTTTATGTTTTTACCGGAAACCTGGTTAGACCATGACAACAGCGCTGAAAATGAAAAAGATCAGTGTGTCGAAAAAGGTAATTGGATGACATGTTGAAAGAGTCATAGTATAGTACGTCAAAAAGGTCATAGTATAGTACGTCGAATAAAGTGACAAAAAAGTCATAGTATAGTATGTCGAAAAAGGTGAAAACGGTCATGGTATAGCATGTCAAAAAAAGTCATGGTATAGTATGTAGAAAACGTGATGAAAAAGTTATAATACAGTATGTCCAAAAAGTGAAAAAAGTCATTGTATGTTATGTCAGAAAGTGATAGTATAGGATGTAAAGAAAGTTTAAAAAGTCAGAGTATAGTATAACAAAAAAGCCATAAGATAGTGTGTCAAAAAAAGTGATAAAAATGTCACAGTATAGTATGTCAAAAAAAGTGATGAAAAAGTCATGGTATAGTGTGTCGAATAAAGTGACAAAAGATTCATAGCACAGTATGTCAAAAAAGTCATAGTATAGCATGTTGAAAAAAAGTGATGAAAAAGACATAATATAGTATGTCAAAAAAAATTTAAAAGATCATAGTATAGTAAGAATAAAAAAGTCATGGTGTAGTGTGTTGAAAAAATTGACAAAAAAGTAATTGTATAGTATGTCAAAATAGTCATTTTATAGTCAAAATAAAATTTCATGGTATAGTATTTCGAAAAAAATGTAAAAGTATGGTAAGTAATAGCATAGTAAGTCGAAAAGGTCACAGTATAAAATGTTTTATGTAGTACAGTATTTCGAAAAAAATTAAAAACATCAGTGTGTCGAAAAAGGTGAAGAAGGTCATAGTATAGTACGTCAAAAAGGTCATAGTGTAGTATGTCGAAAAAAGTGATAAAAGAAGTCATAGTATAGTATGTCGAAAAATTGATAAAAGCAATAATTATTTGTCAAAAAAGTGATGAAAAAGTCATTGTATTATATTATTAAAAAGATCAGTGTGTTGAAAAAGGTGAAAAAGGTCATAGTATAGGATGTCAAAAAAGTGATGAAAAAGTCA
>NC_048420.1:11221622-11269634 GCF_013103735.1 Etheostoma cragini | reverse complement strand
GGAATAAAGCGACAAAAATTCATAGTATAGTGTGTCAAAAAAGTCATAGTACGGCATGTTAAAAAAAGTTATAAAAAAATCACACAATTATTTGTCAAAAAAGTGATGAAAAAGTCATTGTATTAAATTATTAAAAAGATCAGTGTGTTGAAAAAAGTGAAAAAGGTCATAGCATAACATTTAGAAAAAGTGATAAAAGAAGTCGTAGTACAGGATGTCAAAAAAGTTACGAAAAAGTCCTAGTAAAGTATGTCGAAAAAAATTAAAAAGCATAGTAAGTCAAAGTACAGTAAGTCGAAAAGGTCATAGTATATAGTATGTTAAAAAAAGTGATGAAAAAGACATGGTATTAAATTATCAAAAAGATCAGTGTGTTGAAAAAGGTGAAAAAGGTCATAGTATAACATGTTGAAATAAGTCATAATATAGGATGATTGATGATGACTGATTTCCATCTTCTGTTATTGTTTGTAATCAGTAAAGTTTATAATTTCATGTATTTCAAAAATCTCTGCATTTTTTTATTATTATTAAAGATTCATATCAAACATAAACCAAGGCACATTGCAAACATATTCAGTCAATTCTACAAAATGAATTGAACATGGAGTACAACACTGATACATTTTACAAAAAACAAAACAAAACAAAAAAATGTTTTGCAACATTTTAGGGACTGTTAATGCAGAATTGTATCATTAGGAAAGACACTGAAGACAGGGGATGTTTTGAGAAAACGACATTTGTTCATGAAATATTGGCAGCCATTAAAATCAGATTATTCACTCCAAACTCAGTTGTTCTGTTCTCCATTTGAAGTCTGAATTTAAAGAATTCATATGTTCAAATTGGGATATTGTGTGTATCGTACATGATCCAGTACTGGAAAGCATCCCGGAAGGTCTGGGTTACACTACAAGAGAAGAAGAGATGTTCTGTGGTATCAGTGCTTCTATTATCCTTCACTGGTCTCCGTCCAGGACAACAGGATCTGTTGGTCCATTTTTTTAACTGTCTGGCTATGGACTTTTTTTTAAAAACTTTTTTTTGTTTAAAGATACATTTACAAAAATTCAGTTATCATAGCTCAAAACATGAAATTATAAAGAAAGAGATTCCATCTTGTATAATCTGAGAACAGGTGCCAGAAGTATTAAATACAATGTAAACAGAACCATGAAGTGAACAAAATAAGAATAGTAAAAATAAATAAAAAAATAAGAATGTGACAAATTTACAAACCTTGTTAGTAATATTGACAACAGATGTTCTTAATTAAACAGATTGGAGTATAGATCACATATAGTTATAGCCTTTTATTTGTTAATTTAAGAAACTCAAAATATAGTTCAATTTTATTTTGGAATACATTAAAGCACGGTCTTGAATTAGAAAACTTTGATTTATGAATACGAAACATTCCTAACAAAATAAAAAGGTTAACAACATTACACACATTTCTATCTTTACATTCAAAATATGTAATTGTATTTTCCCCTTCAAGTGTAATTGTGTGTGTTGTTTTGGAAACCACAACATTTTAAAAACTTTTCCAGGATGTCCATCTATGGACTCGACTCTCATTACAGGGTTATGACGCGTTATGCCGAAAACCGTTTATATCTGAGCATGCGCGACTCAAATCTGCGCTGGACTCACAGCGGAGAGTGACAGCGTTAACTGCTCTCAACACTGTTGTCTGGACCGGAACAATGCTTTTGATCGTTGTCGTCAGTTTCTCTTTAATTTCGGCAGTTGTCCAGACAGAACCTGTCATGGACCCCTGGTACGTTGCTGCTGTGTATGAGCACAAGGTAATCCTGAACCCGGAGCCTGGTGTCCCCCTGTCCCGCCTCGATGCCCTGCAGCACATGCAGAAAAACCTGGATATCTACGAGGAGCAGGCAGCCCGGGCTGCTCGGCAGGTATGGGCAGCTCAGCTCAGGAGACAGTTAGAAATGTTTAGTTTTTCAGCCAAATAAATATTTCTTTTGTTTGCTTCTCACTTATACTGGACAGTATAAATAAAATGGCCCTTCCTTATTTACACTGGACAGTATAAATAAAATGGCCCTTCCTTATTTACACTGTACAGTATGAATAAAACGGCCCTTCCTTATTTACACTGGACAGTATAAATAAAATGGCCCTTCCTTATTTACACTGGACAGTATGAATAAAACGGCCCTTCCTTATTCTTGTGATAGCAGAGTAGTTATGTATATTGTTGCAAATGAGTCAGTGTTCCCAAGTAAACTCATTCATCATGCAGATGGGAAGTAACGAAGTACAAATACTTCTTTACTGTACTCAAGTAGATTTTTCAGATAATTTTACTTGACTTATTGATGAATTTATTAATTTACTTTTTGTGGCGACTTTTTACTTTTACTCCTTATATTTTATCGGTACTTTCTACTCCTTACACTTAACAAAATCGTCTCGTTACTTTAGTTTTGTACAAAACGGCTTCTTTGGGATTGTGAGTGCATGTCAGAGAATAGCGCGGGCACGCGCCTCACACCGCGAGCGGGCGCGCACGGCTCACGGAGATAAAAGGGAGAGAGAAAAGAAAAAGAGACTAGCTCTCCGAAGGATAATCAGTTGAGGTTGTGTTTGTACGTCCTTGAGAACTTATAAATTATACATAACTCGCTTAACCTATGTTGTCAGTTCATTTAAGCCTGTTGTTATTGGTCTGTAGTTCTTACACATTTAAAGTAAGCTAGCTAGTGATGTTGTTGTTTGTGTTCTTCCCCTGTTACCTAGGTTACACCTGTTACATAGGTTACACCTGGCTGTTTGCACGATTGTTGAACGCCCTTGCTCACGTTTGTATTTTAGGTGCATTATTTACATGCTACAGTTGCACTGCATAAAATAATGCAATTAATATTGGGTTTGTTGCTAGCTTGTGATTCCATGCATTGTGTTTGGTAGCCTTTACAATTTACAGTTATTTGCTTCTTTGCAGAACCACACACACACACACACACACACACACACACACACACACACACACACACACACACACACACACACACACACACACACACACACACACACACACACACACACACACACACACACACACACAGCCATAGCAGAGCTAGCCCCGCCAATGTTTGTTCTGTTGCTTGATTGTAATAAAAGCATCGACAGAGAAGTTGTCTCTGTCTGTGTTCTAACAGACAGACCTGGGGCGAAGTTGAGACCAGAATCAGCTTTAAATACAGTCCTAATCTAGTCATCATTAAGAAGTACACAAAGAATTTCACTGGAGTTATTATTGTTCGCGAATTCAATCTAATTAGACGGGACTGGACAGTACTGTGCGTTGCACTTGTATGAAGGTAATATGGTGCAAAATTTGAGAGCGCGTAGATGTGATGTGAGCACTTGTAGAACATGATTTGAGAGGTGGTAAATAAAATCTGTACTTGTTTTTTTTTCACTTCAGTGTTAGCAAACTAACCAACCAGCCTACTTATAAATAAGTACATTTGAGTTATCCTAACACTTTTAACATTCAAACTGAAACAGTGGCGGTGAGCTCCAGGTCCTGAGAGGAGAAAGGAGCTCAGCGTGTCAAAGGAAATTCCCCGGTAGTCTTAAACTATTACAGCATTATACATAAGAGAGACAGGTGCTACTTTTACCAGAGTTTTTTAACACAAGTATCTGTACTTCTACTTGAATATGGGAAGCATGCCATCTCTGGTCATCTGTCACGTGTACAACAATGACACAAGCAGTCATTGGTGATGAAGGCCTCATACACGGATGGATGTATTCCCCTGAATACTCACATAAAGAAGGACATTGAATGCCACACAGTTCATGTTGGCAAACTAGTAATGAAGCTTGTCTCATCTCTAATCTGCCCTCATCTTCTCTTGGTCAGGGGGCCCAGATCCTGGTGTTTCCAGAAGATGGTCTTCATGGTTTTAACTTCACCCGTTCGTCCATCTCTGGCTACCTAGAAACCATTCCTGACCCCCAGCAGGAGAGCTGGAACCCCTGCACAGAGCCGGGCAAATACAACAACACTGAGGTACACTATCATACTTTTTGACTAGATGTTGTTATTGAATGAGCAATCTGACAGGATACACTGACATAGAAACACCACTAGGCTGCCCTAATGCAGCACCAGTCTGTGAATATAAATCCCATTTGAGTGTGGTTGTGTTTTACAGGTTCTCCAGCGACTCAGCTGTATGGCCCGTCGTAACAACCTCTACCTGGTGGCCAACATGGCTGACCTGCAGCCCTGTCCCCTGAAAACTGACCCCTCCTCCTCCTGTCCCTCTGATGGACGCTGGCAGTTCAACACCAACGTGGTTTTCAGGTGCAGTGTAGACCTTAAAGTAAAATATTTAAAACAAATGACACCAACATACGGGGGCCAAAGTGTCATGGTAATTAAGTAATAACATCTAAGATAGGTATTACTGACACGCCTCGTAGCTATGGGGCACCCTCCAGGTGGTGCACTAAGGCATGGGGTGGGATTAGAAAGAATGCATCATAATAGGTGGGTGCATTAAAAGCTGTGGCAATGACTTATGATAATCACCACTTTCACCTCCTTTTAATCACAGAGCTGTCCCCTGTGTCATGTAGCACTGATAATTTGGGAACGGTGTACAGATCTGACGTGCATAAATGTGGCAACATCACTTTAGTTAGAAACTGCACTAAGGCCCACCAGAGAAGTGTTGATATTTACATGTTAAAAATAACCTATCATAGTGATATCTACCAAAACAGCCCAAACTTAGTTGGAACACAGAGTATTTTCATGAATTTTTCATCAGACATTACCTAAATGTTCAACCCAAGTTGGCACTTAGGGTGCAGCGTAGACCTTAAAAAAGATGTTTTAGCTGAAGTCAAGCAAGTGCACCAATAATTCATTTCCTAGTATTCCATTTACAGAATCTTCTTTCACACAGGTCAGATGGTCTGCTGGTGGCTCGTTACCATAAAAACAACCTTTATCTCTTTGAGCAGTCCTTTGACACGCCGCCCCAACCTGAGATCATAACATTTGATACACCTTTCGCTGGAAGGTTTGGCATCATGATCTGCTTTGACATCCTGTTCCACAAGCCCACAATTGCCCTGGTGGAGAAGGTAGAAAACTCAACTTAAATTTTGTACCCAAGTAAGAATTGGTCTTCGCGTTTCCTAACAGCCTTCTCGTCTTACACCCCTTTTAGGGTATACGTCAGCTGGTCTACCCAACAGCCTGGATAAACTATCTCCCCCTAATGGACTCGATCCAGTTCCAGCAGGCATTCAGCAAAGGTGCCAATGTCACCCTGCTAGCGGCCAACATTCGCTACGACCGACTGAATATGAAAGGAAGTGGTATCTACACCCCTTTTTCTGCCACCTACCACCACGCCCAGAAAGGAGACCCAGAGGAGGGCAGGCTGCTGGTGGCTAGGGTGCCAGTCTTAGACCCACTGTGGGTGGGGCCGAGTGTAACTACAGATGAGGGGGTAGTTAGGAGTGAGTCCACATCATCTAAAGCTACCGAATCTGGATTCTGTCACCAAGAGAACTGTTCTGATTCTCCCGCTCCTGAAACTGCTCCATCAGTTCCTCCCTCCTCTGCCTCCTTCATTTCATCTATAAATTACGACCCATTTACATTTATCTTCTTGAACGAGACAGAGGGCGATGTGAATGTGTGTAATGGAACCTTTTGCTGTCACCTACGGTACCGGCGGTTACAACATGGTGGCAGTAAAGAGCTCTATGCATTGGGGGCATTTGCTGGAACACACACTGTGTATGTACACATTGGCCTGCAGGTATGACTAGAAATCATTTTTGATATTTTAAAACTGCCAAACTAGACTCTCTTCACATTGATCACATCTCTGTTGCAGGTGTGTGCACTAGTCCGCTGTGCAGGTTTGGAAGCCAGTTCTTGTGGACAGGAAGTGGAAGAGGCTGAGTCTAAAATGGACTTCCTGTTGGAGGGGAAGTTCGGGACCAGATATGTGTACCCATCAGTTTTGGCTAGCAAGATGGTCCTGGAGCAGCCAGAGCATCTGGAAACAGCTGCAGATGGCAGAGTGACCATGAAACACTCAAACATGACCGGTGGCCTGGTCACTGCCTGTCTGTTTGGACGAATGTATCACCTTGACATTGAGTGACCTGGAGTAGATTTAGAGTAGATGGAGAGAGAACTTTGTTAAATACATTTTAAAACAAATGTTCTGGAGCCACATTAAAGGGAACTAGCCTGCTTCTTAAAATTATAAAGTTACAACTTCCAAGACTGTGTCTTATTTCATACACAAACTGCAATTAATCAAAAGGAAATCTCTTTATTCGTTCATTACTTAATCCATACAAACACTGAACCAGTAGCATCGATCCTCTGCCTAAAAGTAGCTTGTTCCTTAAAAGGCAAGTCACACACACACACACACACACACACACACACACACACACACACACACACACACACACACACACACACACACACACACACACACACACACACACACACACACACACACACACACACACACACACACACACACACACACACACACACACACACACACACACACACACACACACACACACACACACACACACACACACACACACACACACTAGTTACAGCATAGCAAGTTAAACGTCGAGCCGCTCAGTCGGCTGCGGTCACATGATCCATCAATCAAGTGACTGGACCAGTCTTACAGTAAATGGGTCTTACATCCACCTGTTGTCCTAAACAGCTCCCAATGATTCAGCCCACTTGGAATAAATTCATAGGATTCAATAATGACTTCCTCTCTAAGGAATTTAAAAGTGGTTCAATAACAAGGATGGAGCATCACCAAAGTGCGTGAGTGACAGCCATCAGTGTCTCTCTTCAAAGTTTGAAGAACTCTGAAAAAAAACTCAAATGTACAGTCAAAAAGAACAATAATAAATCTCTGTGTCCCATGTGATTGTCCCTCTGTCTTTTCTTTAGACAACCGTACGGAAAAAAACAGTCCTCTTTTCTCCAGTAGATACTCTTCTAGTAATATTTGAAGGAAAAACTGTGAAAAGTCTTAAAACCACTTCAGAAAGTATCAGCAAGAAAGAGGAAAAATAACATTGCTTTAAATTTAAAAATACACTGGCCATGTTACTGACCATACAGTGATAGTGTCTGAGAGAAATGTAGTGTGTATTCACCTTATTCTATATTTTTAGTATCTTATTTTACACCCCGTGGGTATGCACCATAAAGAAACAAACATGGTTTACAACAAGGGTTATTTTAAGAAGTAAAGAAGCCTGCACGCTGGCTCCTCCCTCTTTTAGTTCCTTTTCAGTGACCCATTAAGGCTCCTGAGTGGCGGGCTAGCCTGCCAGTATTGCAGGGCTCTGTTCAATAGCAGGTATGTTCTCAGTATGTCTCTGAATCTGAGTCATTCAGTTCATCGTCCCCAGTGACGGAGGACAGTGGGCGCTCTGGCCTGCAGTAGGAGGCGTGGTCAGGCCTCAGAGGGGGAGGGGTGTCAAAGGCCACACCTTTGGAGACATGGTTGTTAGTCGGGTGGTGGTTGATCACTGTCTGAGTAAGAGAATGTGCAGGCAACGCTGCTATGGTGACCATAGGGGAGGTGGGCATCATGGAGTTGAGGATGAGTGCCAGACAGTCGGCCACATCGCGGTTGGGAGCGCAGGCCAGAGCTGGAGTGTAACCTACGTACAAGAGAAGAGTGACAGAGTAAAACGAAAAGTTCACATTTGACTCTAGAAGTATGTGTGAATAGTGAGGTGTTCGCTCCAACCGTTCTCGTCCACTGCCAACACACTGGCTCCCTTCCCCAGCAGCTCCTGGACCACCACTGTCAATCCCTTCCTGGCTGCTACATGCAAGGGCCTGAAAGAAGGTGGAGGAAGGTGTTAAAAGTCTGAAGGTAGTACATTACCCCACCGCACAGCCGAGTGTGCACCCAGGTTATACTACGTACGTCTGGAGAGAAGTATTGGTGCAGTTGATGAGGTTCTTGTTGCTGAGCTTCTCCAGAATCAACAAGGCACCCGTCTCATGACCCTGGGAAGAAAAGAGAGCATTAAAGTGATTAACAGGGGAAATTGAAAATAAGTATAATTAGAGATGTCTTGCACAATAGGAAAAAACCCTTTGAATCAATATTTATAATAAGTCCATAAGGATTTATCTCATTTGTATACTTCTCACATGTGAACCCATGGTACTTACTTATTCTTTCAAACATGTAGAGGGAAAAAAAACACCTTTTAGGACATTGTGTGGAAAGCCTTTAATAAACTCACACTAGAAAGTGATTTTCAATAACAACTCAGTAATTAGTTTACTTCTCTTTGGTCAGAGATCCTTGTTAAGATCCATAATTCACCATGTCCAGTGAATATAAAAGCATTTCTGTTTCTGTTATGGTTGTTACCTTGCTGCAAGCCAGATGTAATGCTGTGTTTCTGTTTGTATCCTGTAGCGTGAAGTCTGCTTTAGCACTGCTCACCAGCATCTCTGCAACACATGAATGAAGATGGTTCCATGTCAAAGGTTTAGAAATCAAAGGCAAATATTGTATCTATGACACATAGTGTGTGTACTGACCCACGGTATTGGTTTGTCCGCTTATAGCGGCCATCATCAGTGGCGTCCTGCGTGTGTGTGTGTCGACTACGTTTGCCTGAGCTCCGTGGCTAAGCAGAAGGGAAACACACTCCACATGGTCGGAAAACGCTGCAGCGTGTAGGGGGGTCCTGCGTTGACACAAACACAGTTGACAACATACCAGCATAGCTTGTGCCCACCCTGAACAACTTTCAGAAAAACATGATATTTAAGTCTGGTTGCAGCCATCACCTGCCCTTGGAGTCAGTGGTGTTGACGATATCCGTTCCCAGGGTCTCAATCAACATCTCAGCCACTCCCTCGTTATTGCTCATACTGAAATACACAACACACAATGTCACATGCCCTCAGACCAGGTCAGATCAGTGTCTTTCTACATAAAAACATTCACTGGTACAGACAGACACATAGCTTACACAGCACAGTGCAGCGGACTGAAAGGGTTGCCCTTAATCTTCCTGAACACCTCCTGTTCTAACAACAACTCCACACAAGCATCATATCCTAAGAAAACAAAGAGAGGATAGAGGTACAAAGGGAGGAACAGATGAGAATACTGCATTGCTGTGGCTGCATACAGAGCAGACATGTACAGTATGTAAGTGAGTCCTGCTGTAAACCAGTACCGTTGTAGCAGGCCCAGTGCAGTGGTGTGTAGCCCTGGTTGTCAGTGAGGTGTGTGTGGGTGAGTGAGGAGGTGGTCGTGGCCTGCAGCAGGGCACCCAGGACACCCACACGGCCGCAAGCAGATGCCAGGTGAAGAGGGGAGCGGCCAGTGATGTCTTTGACACACACACTGGCCCCCCGCTGGAGGAGGGCCTCTATACTCTCCTCCTGGCCAGTCACTGCCTGTGTGAAAAATCAGAAAATGAAAAACAATATTAGTAATAAATATATCATAATAGAAAAGGATTAATCAAAAGTTGTAATGTCAGTAATACAATTATAAATAAGTTGTAATGTTAGTGGGTGTGTGTGAATGTCTCACCGCTCGGTGTAGTGCCGTCCTCCCCCAGCGGTCCTGATACTCTACGCTGGCCCCTTGACTGAGTAGAGAGTACACACACTCTGTGTGTCCATTTAGCACTGCCAACATCAGAGGAGTCCTGTACACAGTGTGGAAATATGACTTAAGACTCATATTATTTATTTATGAAACTAGTTAAAGTTATCTCCTCAAAAAGGATCTCAGTGAAAACCTCCAGCCTAAGCCATTTTGTCCATGCACACTCACTGTCCGTTGATGTCTTGCACGTCCACATTAATGTGTTGGTCGTTGTTGCTTATGAGCAGGCGCAGGCACTCTGGGTGGCCATTCATAGCTGCGGCAGACACACAAACGCCAGAGTATGACTTTTCTAAAGCAACAACATGCTTGCCATTTTAAAAGGCAGAGAATAAACCTCAATCATGTGATGTGAAGATGTTGCATTCACACAGATTTCTGTGGTTGTATGTGTCTGAGTATGTAACTGCATGTATGTATACCTGCAGCATGTATGGCTGTCTTCTTGTGCGTGTAGTCACAGGTCATTGGTGAGGATCCATGGTGCAACAGCATGGAGACACACTCTTGGTGACCCTTGGAGCAGGCTAGGCTGAGGGGCGTCCGGCCCTCTGGGCTGCAAACATCCACTTCCAGCATGGACGATAAGAGAACCTCTAAAGCTCCACAGTGTCCATGGTAGGCCTAAATCAATAGAAAACACATCCTTGTATGTCTAATGGTAATAAATACAGCAGCGAAAGGGAAAGCCTGTGTGTGAGAAAGACATATAAAGACAAACTGACAAATCCTTGAACTCACTGCCAGGTGGAGTGGACTGATGGGGGCTTGGCTCTCTGAGTCACCCAGGAGGCCTGTTACTGATGTCTCCATTAACTGAAATAGAGAGATGGTTCCCATATTACTATTTTCAGATCCAGGTTTAGCACTTATGGCAAGTAACTCAAATAAAGTTGCAAAGAAATGTCATGGTCACACTGCTCCATATGGTCCAAATGTATTGAAAGAGAGGTTAGGGGTACCAAGAAGAGTTTTATGTTAAAACTGTTTTTGTTGTGCACATTTTTTATATTGACCCACCAACTGTTATCTCCAATCAATTACAAGACAGAAGCTGTTTCACAGTAGTTTCATCTGTGTCAGATTATCTAACCATTATGTTCCCAATCTACCCAACAGAGGGAGCCAATAACAATTAATGACTCAATGTCAGGGCTCATTGTGTTACAGCGGATGGAATTTCTTTCTTACCACATCAAGAGGTGTCTCACTTGCCATCTGAAAGAAACAGACAAAGATGTGTGTGCTGTGGTTTTCTCTACAGTTCTAAAACCCTTAAGCACATGGAAGTGATCAGATCTTCTGACCGTCTGTAGGACATGCACGATATTTTCACTCTGTGTAGCTGTACACACCAGTTCCAGGCAGAGTGTGCGTCCGTAAGATGAGGCATAGTGCACTGCACTATAACCCTGGGCGTCTCTAACTCCCGGATCAGCATCGTTCCTCAACAGGTACTCCACACACCTGACAAAGACAAAGCCTTCATCTGACTCTGATCCTTAACTACAAATTGGATCAATTAAACACAGAGTAGAACTTACTTTCCATCAGTGTCGGCTGCAGCAGCGTAGTGCAGGGGACTGCAGCCTCTCTGGTCCAGCTCATTGATGCTTGCCCCAGAGCCCACCAAGGCAAACACACACTGGTAGTTACAGTTAGCTGATGCATAGTGTAGTGGAGTCCTGGCATGGTCAGAGAGTCAACATCAGCTATTATTTATGCCAGTGAGGACTTACTTATTCCTCTACTCTGCAAAATGTGGTCAAAGGTTTTCCTCTGACTTTGGACCATATTTTACTTATATGCCTAACACTGCTAGAATTAAATCAAATGCTTGGCTCACCTTCCAAAGTTGTCTTTCCTGTTAAAGTCCGCTCCTATGTTTAACAGCAGATTCAGACATTCCAGGTTCCTGGTTAGAGAGACCGCTTTAACAGTGATGTTTTGATGACATACCAATCTATCGTATTCAAGTGCACCAATAATATTTCAGTGCATAAGGGAGATGAAAAAAGGATGAATGCTGTAACAAAAAAAAGCTATAAAGAGGCTCAGAAATCAAACAATAAGGCAGTGAGCAGGAATGATGACTCACCCTCCAGCTGCAGCAGCATGTAGACAGGTCCTTCCAAAGTCATCAGGGGTGTCTATGTCAAACCCTGCAAAAATATGCAATCAGCATCTATTAGGATGTCAACTAGGTAATTCCAGTGACAAGAATGGCATCAGCATGAATGTACCCGACAGCAGCTTCCTGCAGCAATCGGAGAAGCCGCTGAGAGCTGCTAGGTGTAGAGGGAACATCCCATGAATACCTCTCCTAAAAATATTTAAGGCAGAGAAGGCAAGGCATCACAGAAGGGTCAGTTGTGAGAGCATGGACACATTTTTGATGACAGAAAGAAAACAAAAAGAGGTTGGAAGTATGGTTTATCCTAAGTTCGACCATCACCCCCTTATTACTTAAGTTGATTATGTTCAATGGGAAGATAAACGGATGGTTAAATGTCAATTGCTACTAACTTGGCAGTGTTGGCTCTGTGTTTGACGAGTGCTGTGATGATGAGTTCATGGCCATAGCGGGCAGAGATGTGAAGGGCAGTGTTTTGGCTCCTGTCCTCACAATCAATCTCAGCTCCTTCACACACATAAATAAAGGGTATATGTATGCATTTGCATTAAGACACTTGAGAATTAAGCAGACGGCACACTGTTGTGGCTCTCACCATTTTGAATGAGGGCCTGAGAGCAGGAGAACCTTCCATGTGTTGCTGCCATGTGGAGGGGAGTCTTACCATCCTTACTCTGGACAGATGGAGGGAGAGATAGTGGAGACAAGCAAAGAAGGACAAAGATGATGATTTTCTGTAGAGTACTGATTCTTTACTGCATATCAATACTGCAGTGCATAAAGATGTACAGTTAAGTGCCCGTCCGGTAAGCTGACTCAGCATCAGAGCCTAACGCTGTAGTGTTAGAAAGCTTAGCATGAACAGAACAGATCTTTGACCCCCTTGTGGACCACACACACACACACACACACACACACACACACACACACACACATACATACATACACACACACACACATATTCCATGAGCAGCTTGCAGCCTCAGGGAGCCACCCCCTCCACTCATCTTCATCTTCCATATGGCCTTGCATCTTGAGGCTGTGGGGACCCAATATCAGTTTCCATCACTGCTACCAAAGTGTTAACTGCTACCATTTTTTACTTTCTACTAGATACTGGGCAGCATACACATAAAAAGCTGAAGACATAGGCTCCTTTTCTTTGTGTACAAGTGATGTACACACTCAAATACCATTTCTCAGCTAAGTTTATGTGTTTGTATTAAAGAGTACGGTATCTGCATCTGGACATACTGGCATGTCGATGTGTGCTCCATGGGACAACAGCAGTTCCTGGCACAGTGCCCCCTGTCGTGAGGACGAGGCAAAGTGAAGAGCCGAAAACCCCCTCTCGTTCACCTGAAAGCAAGGTAACAAACAACACAATTAAACCCCCACACTGTCCCCACGCATTTACTATTTCGTACAAGCGGACACACACACACCTGGTTGACATTGGCTCCTGCCTCAATGAGCTCACTGACCACCACATCCTGTCCATTGTAACAGGCCAAATGGAGAGGAGTGTTGCCATAGCTGTTCACCTCGTTGACCTATGCAAGGAGAGAGAAAAAAAAACAACAATGTTTTTGCATTTTAGTAACTTCAGAAAATTATATCGCTACAATTTAAATCAGCTTTAATATTTGCAGTTGAAGATTTATCTAGGTAAAAGGCTCATGGCACATTATTTACACAACTAGGACATTGCTAGTTTATGCATATGTGTAAATGTGTGTGTCGTCTGTACTGACGTGGACCCCCAGCGTCAGCAGATAGTGCACTGTGCTGCTCATGCCACTAGAGGCGGCTGCATGGAGCGGAGTATATGCTTTTTTGTCCTTACAGTCAACCTCTGCTCCACTGGCCACCAATAACTTTACCACCTCCAGGTGACCTGAAATAGAAGAGGGAGGGGAGGAAATGATATTGATGAAATCCAAATTCAACTTAAGTCAGGGCATGTTTATTTAGTCATGTGCTATTTATGGAAGTGACAACTAGGGAGACACAGAGCATTCAACAGTCTCACCCATATAGGCTGCCCAGTGGATGGCTCTCCTGTCCTTCTTGTCAAATGCATTAATGTTGGCTCCTCTGGACAGCAGCAACTTCACCATCTATCACACAAAAGCAAATTAACACGATGCTGACATGTATGTGAGTGTCCTTGCGTGTGTCTAAAAGACACCCACTTCTACATGTCCACTGAAGGCGGCGTGGTGCAAGGCAGTGCGTCCGGCCCGGTCAGACACGTTGATGTTGCTAAGCAGCGGGACCAAAGCCTCAGCACAGCGTACTGCCTTGTTGCTAGCTGCAACATGGAGCGGCGTCTGCCAGTTCTTGTCACGGGCGTTAACATCTGCACTGTGCTTCAGCAACACTGCCACTGCGTCCTGGACAAAGAGTGAGAAAGTTCAGAATCTGCCAACAGAGGCTCTATTTCTAATTTGCCTCAGTCTAATAACAAAGTACACACCGATGTGCACAGATAGCTATGAGTGGGTGGTTTGAAAAGTAGTTGCTATTCTTAGGGAGCTTCATACTGCACTGAGGAGGAGAAACAACGTAAGGGGCTGTCTTAGTACGTAAGAGGCTGTCTTAATGTGGCCAAGTTTGGGCATGTTGCCCAGCCAGGACCAAATAAAATAGGTAAAGAGATTTTGAAAGGTTAATCACATATCATGTCGCTTTACCTTTTACGGACAAATCTGTAACATCCGTGAACATCTTGGTAGCAATACCTTTCTACATCTCATGCCAGTAAAGTAACTACAAGATATCCTTTCTGGTAAGCGTGTTGCTGCACTAACCTGTGTTTTCTGCCCCCCACAGGAGTTGCACTGTAATGAAATTAGTCTGCATTTTGTTGCATTGCTATTTTCAGTGGAAAAGCTCCCTTAGTAGGGTTGCATTTGTGTTATCACACAGGGGATTATCAAAAGGTATAAAAAGTTACAACCTAATTGTGAGACTCATCGAGATCGGCACGTCAATACAGTGGAGTCACGCCTGTACACATTAGCACGTGTGTTTGTGTAACATGTTACCTCACTACAAGAGGCGACAGCTCGATGAAGAGGAGTCAACCACTTGTTGTCTTTGGCATTAACTCTGGCTCCTTGAATGAGAGAAGGAGAGTGAGGGAGAGAGTGAGTAAGAGACGTCAGAGATAAGTCAACGGTGGCAGACACAGTAAAGACAGACACAGTGGAAAACCTGTAATAAATGTCTGATCATTGAAAGATGATCTTTCTAATTATTGATAGAAAGAGTGTGAAGAGTAAAAATCTTAAAAATAAACTAATAGTCGAGAAGGCTACCATGCCTTATGGGAAGGAGTTGTTGGGAGCTAAGAGTGCACTGTTGGGAGAAGATGGCCTTCAGATCTGCTAGATATCTTGTAAGGTTTAGGCAATACAACTACTCGCTTAGGTTTAGCAAAATATCATGGTTTGGGTTTAAAAAGGCCCTTTCTGGCATAAAGGCCGAGAAGGCTAACTCCTCCCATGTGCCAACTGTGCCTGGAAGATATACAATTCTCATGATCCTCTGTGGACAAGCTTGAAGGTTAAAATAGACCTAAAGCTGCACCTGTTGCTTGCCCTTCAAATTATTGAGAAACAGTGAACACAAACACACGCACGCACACACCTTCCACACTACGCTTGTGTTAGGGTTGGCCCCACTTCTTAACGTGCTCAGCTGACTTCACAGAAAGTGAAGCCGTCATAGACCCTATCAGGTGATTGATAAATAACAAGTCACCAAGAGAGGGTGACAGCCACTGAGCAGTGAGCAGACACACAGGCGTAGAAACTACTGAGGGAGCAACATGTGGGGAAGAGAAAGATGAAAAACAAGCAGTGGCTATTGGAAAGTGAAGGAAAGTATGGCATGATTTTTGGTATTACGACTCAAATCTTGTTTTTCTTGAAACAACTTGAAAAACGGACAATACATTTGTTTCCAATTTAGTTTGACCTGTTTAATGATTTATGAAGGAATGTTTAAATATGCAAAGGAATTAATAAACATGGGACAAATTTATCAGAGCTAATACACACAGATGAAAAATATGAGCGGATGGATGTATACAGGAATGGTTGCCAACAGCCAGTGTGGATGGATGAGTAAGCTTTCAAGTAGAATTGATACCAAAGGTGGATTAGCTGTAAATTAAATGTAACGGATGGCTAAACAGATTGACGGCTGTGTTTATTACCTGAGAGAATGAGCAGTTCAATGATCTCAGCGTCTCCCAAGTAGGCTGCAGCATGCAGAGGCGTCCTCTTCTCGTTGTCCTGACAGGAGATCCCAAAACACAGAAAAACAACAGTTTAAGTATGTTTATTATTCCTCTTTTTTCAAACACATGCTCCCCACATAAACACACATCATGATGGGGTGAAGGCATAAATAACATGCCCCAAACAAAATCTATAGATCTCACACTATTGCAGACCACAAGAAACATGAGAATAGAGCCACAAGGAGACAAATGTCTATCATGTGTTCCTCACTTCGCTCTCACTTCAATACACCCTGCTGCCGCACCCCCATCTCTCTCTCTTTCAGTGTAGTAGCGAGCAATCAACAGAGTGGGGCTATAAACAAATGTCATGTGACAGCAATGGGCCTGGGCCAGTGTTGCTGACTCCAAAAGACTCAGACCCAGTGTGATGACCCCAGCACTATAACCCCCACACAGACAGAGGAAAAAACAAAGAGTGTGAAAACACAATGTGGTGTAAACTGAGGAAATATATTCAGAAAGACTAGGGATGAAGAGGAAAAGCGATGGGAGAAAAAAGGGATGAGTATCAAGTAAAGGTTATGTCCTTCAACCATAGATGAGTGGAAGCGTCAGGAACAGTTCATGTGTCCTGCCCTGATTGACAGCTATATGAGACGGGGAAGCTGCCAGAAGGCACTCTGAGTCAGTCAATCGATCAATTGTAGCCAATTGGCTTACTGCTGCTCTCCTCGGTGTTTTTTTTTTATGTCATGTTGTATATGTGAAGCTACAGTTTGAAAGCCAAACGCACACCCACACAGACTTTGTTGCGTTCAGTAGTCTTATGACGTGGGGGATAAAACTGTTGTGGAACATGGCTATTCTGCATTTGAAGCTGCTGAACAGAGGGCAGCAGGGAGAACAGTACCTGGTTGGGGTGGGAAGGGTCCTTAGTGATTGATTGATTGATTCTCTCACACACACCCACACACACACACACACACACACACACACACACACACACACACACACACACAGAGAGAGAGAGAAAGAAAGAAAGAGAAGGAAAATAGACAAGAACAAGTGTGATTTACCTGAATGTTGACATCCTCTTTTTTGAATATGAGAGAGCGAACTTCATCTGGGTCCACGTTGAAGATGGCTCTTAACAGAGACGGCTACAGAGACAAGGAAAGAACCAGGAAATGCTGATGTACACTACTACATACTCGATTTGCAAGGCCGTCAATTTCTATGCTGACAACTGTGTTATCAGTGAGAGTTACAAATGGGAGGTCTCACACACAGACACTATAATCCTGAGCTGGGAGAGGGCCATAGGTCCCAAATAACAGCAGATCATCGATTTGTTTATGACTGTATCAGCTGCAGCATACATCACAGACACACACACACACACACACACACACACACACACACACACAATTACGTAAATGTTCGAGTTGGTGAGGGGTTAAAGCTGTGCCCTCTTGATAAGTAGCGTGAGCAGGGGCGTAGCACAGAATTCTGGGCCCTGTAGAAAGGCATTCTTTATGGGCCCCTCCCTGCATCCACAGCTATTCATTCTATCTTTTTGGGCCATCCTCACACAAGGGCCCTGGGTACTTTGTCCCATTTCCACCCCCAGTCTGACACCCCTGAGCCCGAGGCCAGCTGATAAGAATGTAAATAGCAGTGTTAAAGACAAGTGGAACAATTTTAAGAAGTTATACAAAGTATGAATTTTCTTTCCCATGAAGAGGAAGCTGCAAATGAGAGATACATCAACACACTTAGAACCCCTCTATAATACTGTTCTCACTGCAGTTCCATGGATACGTCTGATGCGTGCAGGAAGCACAAGCATGTGCTTACATAGTGTCTGACACTGAGTTGGATTTTTAAACAGTGTTGCTCAGCAATCATCATAAACAAGTAGGGGTGGGAATCACCAGAGGCCCCATGATGCAATATCATCCAGATACGTATGTCACCATACGATAGTGTTGCGATTTTTAAATACATTACAATATTCTGCGATATACTGCAATTTATTACCTTTTTTCCAACTTCAAATATTTCCCAAATTTCAAATTATGTCCCAAAAAGGAATCTTTGTCTACATGTGTTCTATCTAAAAAGATTGATTTCTTAGTTAGTTCATCTCACTTCAATTGTATTGCTGCAAAAATGGGATTGTCAAGCAGACAAACTGACCAACACATATATAATAATAGATTGATACTTGACATCTGTGTATTAATACAGCATTGCCACGGAAAATATAAACAAGGTAATAGTGGGCAACAAAAGTGCACGAGTACCTTGGTAATGCCAGTTTAAAGCTATAGTGCGTACTTTCTGCCGCCCACATGAGGATAATGACAACAAAACTGTGATAAGCTTTCCATGACTGCGCACCACTCTAAACCTTGATGGTAAGAAATCAAAGTGAAACTAATTTATATACAATTGAACAATTTGGGGCTTCAATTTTGTATTTTTCCCACATCATCTTTGTTGCGTTTTTAGTGTTACATTATAGATATTGCTGCACAACCATATCTAGCTAGTGACTGTGATCATTATTATAAATTTGTCACTAAGATCTGAGCAACAAAGTGACTTTCTTTGACGATAAAACTACTCTCACTTGACTTTGTTATATTATCATTATAGCAAACTGTTTCCTTGTTTTAATACGGCAGGAGCAATAATTAGTCTTAGAATTTGAACTGAGCCATAACATTGCCGATGTACACACTTTACTTTGCGCTGCGTCACAATGGAAAATGCACAAACAAAATTGACATGATGTTGATTTATAGGAGTTCTGGAGAGGCATCCAATTGCAAAGCTTTTTTTAATAACTGGATATATTACAAAAAAATAAATGGCAATATAAAGTAATTAAGTACTGTGGTTGCCAATAATAACATTTAGTCCCCAGCGAACCTTTACACCTTTTCATTCAGCAAAGTTATACTACAAGTATTTTGATGTGTATTTGCTGCTTACTCTCAGCCTTTCAGTTTTCCCCATCCCTCCCTCTCTTAATTAGTCCAACTAAAAATAAGTGGGGCTGTCGGGCATCTGTCTCATGCTTACTACACTGAAACTATGTCAGAGATCAGAGAAGGTAGAGAACAAAACCCTGTCATCAGAGTTGGCCTTTCCTCTCTGGCTTTCCCCACTACTCAGTGTAAACTTCAAAGCTTTCATAGGATGAAAAGACTTTCTGTAACCATGTTTCAATGCTAGGCTTGCCCTTTATACAGCCAACACTGGAGACTACAAAGACTTGGGCCTTGCTTAAAATCTATACAAACCAGCAGTCATCTCACATGCCAGGCTAAATTGGTGATTGTATTTCGTTCTATATTTGGCACAGGATGACAAGTGTTGGCAGTGCATTGTGTTTTTATGCAATGGTACGTGTAACTATGCATTTAAGCACAGGTTTGAACTTTAGGCCAGGTATGAGAAATGCACTGATCTGTTCAAAACCCCGGTGATTCACATTAAACAGTATATACACCTTAAACATGGCAAGACTGCTGTTGAATCAGCATACTCTAAATTAGTCAATGAAGAACCAAACAGAAGGACCCATCTCACCTTGTCCTCCTGAGTGGAAGCCCTTCGAGAGGTATGATGGGATTTGTGGTCTGGGTGGGATTTGGGCTGAGGAGGTGTTGGAGAAGAGGAGGGCTCATCCTCCTCCACCTCCTCAAGCACCACGATACAAACACGACTAGCCCGCTCTGACCGCATCAGGAAGAAACACTCACACACCCCAACACAATCACTCACTTACACACTCTCGTTCACACACATACACATAAATACACAATGTACCCTCATCCATCTGCGCAATTCAGGAGCACAAAGGTCAGCAATAAATCCCACACGCAGAGTAACTTCCTCATAAACAAACACTGCACATCTTCACGTTAAATCCAATGTGAAATCCAGCTCTGTCCTCTATCTGTCGGCGTTGCTTTGCTGCATGTCTCGTTTCTCCTCTCCTCCTATCTTTAGCCAACACTCGCACTCTCTGTGAGCAGCAGCAGCAGAGACAGCAGGGAATTCCTCTGCGTAATGGTGGTGGTAAGCGGCATGCGGCAGAATGAGCTTGGGCTGCCTAGCAGCGCACAGGAAGCTACATATCCTCACTGCTGTGCTGCAGCCAGGAACACACACATCAGATGCAAACACACACATACAGACCCTGTGATTAGCGTGGACGGGGGCCGCAGAAGCCAATGCATGAGTGGGCATGCGTCGCCCGTTTCAGGCAGACTGCTGAAGCCAGCTCTTTCAAAAGAAGAGACAGAGAGATGGAGAGGAGGGGGAAGGGAGGGAGGGAGAGAGAGAGAGAGAGAGAGAGAGAGAGAGAGAGAGAGAAAGGGAGGGGAGTAGGAAAAGAAAAGGAGAGAGGGATGGAAAAATTGTAGGCAGGTACCTAGAGCACTACAAAACACAAAGAAATCTGAAAATGAATAGAGCAAAGAACAAAGGGGTGGCTAGGGAAGGCAGGGGGTGCAAACTGGTTACCAAAAGTTAACTAAGAAACAAAATGCAAAATACAAAATACAGAATGTAAAGGGCCACAGATTAAGAGGGAGCTACACACAGAAAATAAAAAAAAGAGTGGAAAAGAATGGTAAGATAAGATAGAGATACTGGACAGAAGGACAGTTAGAGCCCACATTTGATGTCTGTGTGTTATCAGGTCACTTGCTAGACAGTACCAATCCATTTCCCTGTGAGTTATTTACAGTGTAATAACAAAAGTGTAAGTGGAGTGATGATGCTACAGTAGAGAATGATGATGCAGCACTTTTGAGTCTTTATTGAAAGCCCTGCTACCTTCAGCAACAAGAGCATTATTTGTTGAAAGCTGCAATACGGTTTGGTTAGCTGAATGTTTAGTACTGTATTGTGATTTTCTAATCCTTGTTTCGTGGATTGACTGCTCGTCCACTTAACAAAGCTTTGATCTTTAGTATTGTACATTAAAGTAATGGTGTGAAGCACTGAGGATATTCTTCTAAATGATCAAGCTTGAGGCAATCTAAAAAGCTGTAATTCATGCAGCACGGTAAAAACAAAACCATGTTCACTACAATGTTGTTTTGTTAAATAAGATTTTAGGGGGCTGCATACTCATAAATAGAAGTGGCATTTCCTTTCAAGTGTGAGAAAAGAAAACTGATACCAGATCTGTGTTTGTGTGTTCCAGTTTCAAAAGTCCCCATCTCCTCATTATGAAACTGGAACAAACTGGCTTTGCCAGAAAATGTGAGGGTAGCTAACAAGACCAGTCTGTACGTGCGTGACAGTGTGTGTGTGTGTGTGTGTGTATCTTAGTCTCCTTCATATTCAACACAACTCCTAAAAAGAGCAATCTTGCCAAGCCACATAACCCCATTAACTTGGAGGGAGGGACGATGCAAGAGAGGGCGAATAAGAGAGAGCGATTAAGTTGGATGGAGCCTATGAAGCCCTACATTTTGAGTCTAATAGACCTACCATTTATAAACTTAATACAAAACACAGTCTTACAATCGTTCTGCTTCTAAATCCACTGAATTGACATTACAGATTTTGCTCAAAAGGCACAAACAAAGAATGATGATTGGGAATTAAAGACATACGTAAAACAACCAATATTTTGTCTACCCTTCTTGCTTGCACTGCAGATACTCTCAGGAACGTAGCCCAAAGATGTTTATAGAGCAGACTTGTTATATGAACCTTTGTGTGAAGTGTGTGCATTTATTTGTATTTAAAGTTGTTATCAGGACTCAAGCGCATGGGCAAGCAAGGCAAGCATGTGAAAAAGGTAGAAATCCTTTTACATACAGAACAGAGCGATTAACGCAAACTGAGCATTCCTAAACACAAACAGCAAGACTGTCTGACAACAAAAACGGAAAAATCTGTTTTGTGATGTGCTTTCAAAAGGCCGTCATGGCTCAAATGTCTGCTCAATCAATGCTGAGCTGCTGCTGCTCCTTCAGGAGTTGGACACTCACCGCAACAACAAGAGGATGCAGGCCAATAAGATCACAAATACCCACAAATAACCCAATACAACTACTGAACTTTAATTAATGTGAGACAAAGTGTGCGTGTGTACGTGAAAAGTATGCAGCTTGCACTGACCTCTGGTCTGACCATGCGCCAGGATGCACTGTGTGTAATATAACCCGAGTCCAGAAACACAAAAGGCGTGTATGTGCTGGGACACATGAATCCACATTGACAGCAGCAGTGACGATGCTAATATCCAGAGATTTTAAAGCTTTTAAAACCAAAGAGAGGGAGATCTGTACTAAGGCTTAGTTGCCCTGGCATTAGACATGGTACGCACACCACAGCATGCTATCCATTGAACGCACTGACTGAATGCCAAACAGAGGATAAGCCATTAACATGACATAGTTCTGAACTGATTAGTAAAGTTTGAATGGACAAAAACTCCACACTAATTTGAAATCATAGTGATATTGACGTCAGACTGGGAAAAAGTATTTTGTCTTTAGTAGGGCTGGGCGATATGGGGAAAATCAAATATCACAATATTTTTGACCAAATATCTCAAAATCAATACCGCAACAATATTGTAGTGTTGACTGTTGGTGCTTTCACAAAATATGTACACAATGAGATTTTGGATAAATAATCATCAGTAATGTAGCTATATGACTAAGTGGGTAAAGGCAAATAATAGAACAGATTGCAAAACTGTTGTTCAGTAAAGTTGTTCAGAAAATGACAACTTTACTGTATTGCAGCCTTTAAAACCAGGAAAAGACAACACTTGGGCCATATTGCGATATCCAAAATTGAAGCCAATATTTAGTGTCATATCATCATATTGATATATTGTCCAGCTCTAGTCTTTGGTCATATCTAAATAATGTATATATTATTCTGTAGTCTATTTAATAAAAGCTATTGTTTGGAATTTGTTCCTACATAACATTTTTAAATCCAAGTTGGTAGGGTCTCTTGTATTGCTCAAGACCTTCTGCTTTTATTGAGTGTGTTCTGTTTAATGCCTTCAGCAGCTCTCTCTTCAGGCAGGACCATAGCCTGGTTAGCACACGCTGCACGCTCCAAAGCTACAGGATGCCCTCTAGAGGACAAACACAAGCCATTGCAAAATATGACACTCCTGTCCCTCTGAGGAGGACTATTTTTGTCCCTTTGTCTAGTTCTCTGTCAGCAAGCACTACAAAGAACAATGGAGAATAGGGGGGGGGGATCTACTCACTCATACACACTCTTCCGTTCTTCGCGTGACTGTCTGGAAGACTTGTCAGAGTGGGACAGGCCTGGGCTGCACCATCATTGACCCACTTTGACTGAAGTACATATATTTACCGAGTCCACACTTACTACAACCAACTACTATGTATTGAACCAACGCATTGCTTAAAAGGCCTGCACGATTCAGGAAAAAACGTTATCACAATTCTCTGCCACAATCTTTTTGAACATGACAAAACAAATTGGCAGTATAGATTTCTTTTGGCCCCTATAGCACATTGTGCATCACCACAAGCCTGCAGACCTAGAGACTTCAATGAGGAGAAGGGAGAGCATTGCAGCACTCGGGAGTGCTTTAAAACCTATTTCATACAGTCTATGTTTAAAACTCACAGAAGAAAGTAGTAGCAACGGTGATGCAGTCGGCTCATAAAATTAAATGAGAATCAAAGTGATAAAAAAAAAAAATCTAAGTTATTTAAAAATTAAATTGGTGACAGGATGAATCGAGATCACGATATAACAATTAATCGTGCAGGCTTATTGCCTTATACTATAAGGCAATAAGCATCTATAAGGCTTATAGGATCTATAAGATTTCTATTTCTAAACACCATAATTACTTATTATATTCATTGATGTAAATATTTCGTGTAAAATGAAATGAACTATGCAGAAAAAGTAAGGAAATTTGTTGTTGAATTTTGTTAGTTTTTTTTTTTTTTTCTCTGCCTCATCTGTGTTCTGACTTACAGCCTCTTGTCTTATAAAAACAACCGGCGATGGCGTTGCTTTTTCATTTATTAACATGTCACAGCATGCTCTACGCTTGAGGCTAAGATTGTGTGTAACTGGTGTAGTGTGTTTAAACTGCAAAGTACCGGCACTTTCTGCAAACTTTGTGTTCCCCGCAATTCTGGGGTATCATCTGCAACATTTGCAGTTCACGGAGTTTGTCTCCTTACAGTACCTCAACCAGTAGAATTCTAGCTTTCCAAAAATGGTGGGTTGGCTTGCTCATTGTTCAGACGCACGTAGCAGGTTGTGATATCTGTCTCCTTCGTGCTCGATTACCTCCAGGACCCTCCCCCTCCACACATTAGCCACTTACAGTGGCCATTCCCTATCCTTCTCACACTCAGTAGTCCACCACAGATTGCGGATTCATTGAACATGAACAAAAAAGGTGAAAAAAAGGGGGGAAATTTGCTATTCCCACATACGCGACTGGTTGTAAAATTCAGTTGCACACTCTAAAATTGTGGTTGCAAAATGCAACCATTTGGTCGCAGTCTCTGGCCCTGCGTGCCTTTGAATCTGAACATGCGGAGGATTGTTATGTTCAGCAATAAATCCAGATTCTTCTCCGGCATATGGAGAACACTTTGCTGATTGCTGCACTGATAGAGAAACAACTTTTGGTGGAAAGAGTGCGATGGTGTGGGGCGGCAACTCCCTAACTGGAAAAATGAGGTTTGTCATCATTGGAGGCAATCTGAATGCAGAGAGATAGAGATGAAATTCTACAACCATTAGCCAGCACTTATCTCCACAGTCTGGGACTAAACTCAATCCTCTATCCTCCAGGATGACCACGCTCATCCCCACAGAGCGGGGTTTATCAGAGACAACCTCCAGAATTTGGGAGTGGAGAGGATGGAATGGCCTGCCAGCAGTTCTGACTTTAAACCCATTGAACACTTGTGGCACCCGCTTCGGCGTGCTGTTTGTGCCAGAGAGACCAACCACATTGGCTGACTTGCGACAAATACAGCTTGAAGAATGGGACGCCATCCCACAGCAGTGTGGCACCAGCGAGAGGAGGAGGTGCCAGGCTGTTTGTTAAATGAACAAATTGTGAAATTGCCCATATGTCTTGTTAATTCAGACTTCAATCACCCAATCCACAGTCAAAGAAAAGCTGTTAGGCATTGTAAGAGAAGATTTGGCAAATTCTTCATGGGTGAAACCCACATACTCAGCTCTGCTGCTCATTACACGTGTAACACATTTTACAAATGTGGTACCATTTATAAGGGAAATAATCAGGCTTTCCAATGGTATAATATTGTTTTGCCAAAAAGCATTGTTACAACAAACAAATAATCGACCAAAAATGTCCTTACTTTTTGTGCGTTTTTTAAATGATGTCCAATGGCAATCACAGAATTACCAGAGCCCAAACATAATGCATGTGTTGCATTGTCTGACTGTCACTTGTCTGACTGTCACAAAACAATTGCACTCAATTTACAATGGAGAAAAGACAGTAAAATATGTTTAAAAAGCTGTATTCAAGAAATATTTGGAATGGTTTATACTTCTACATCTGCTAATTTAATATTTTTCGTAATGAATTACCTCCCTATCTTTCAAGCACATAAATACTGCACACAACCAAACTATCTGGTTAACTAACAAAAGAACGCGTGTGACTAAAACAGCAATGTTTAAATCCACTATTTGGAACTGCCTGTGTCCATTACACCTGTGAATCACTGCCTTTAAGTCCCAGCAGGGTTCATAACAACTGATTTAAGCTTGTGGAAAGTGTCTAATTCATGACCACAGCTGGAGACTTTAGAACAGCACCCCCTGCTATTTTTAGTCTGACAGCCTTTCTTATCTCCAGCAACAGGTGACTGCCCACAGCTGCCTCGGAGAAAACGCAGAGGGAGTTGAAACAGACAACTGACAAAGCAAGATTCCTAGGTAGAAAACCAGCCTGCTGCCAGTTATTTTGAACTATGCAATCCAATTCAAGATTAAACCTTTCACCAACTTTTGGGAAATAACTTTGCAATGGGTTGCCGTAATACGTGTCTTGCATGAGTTCTAGTTGCTAGCTAGCTAACTAGCTAGCATTAGAGCAGGGGAGTTAGCCACCCTGTTAACCTTGTCCAGCTGTGTTCCCCAGTCTATCACCACTAGAAACAGCAACAGTCCAAAACACCATCGAAGAAAATTGACTGACACAGAGCAGCGTTGACACAAGTTATATTAAATTAATATTAACAGTCTACGGTTAACATTTTTTCTAAGTTCACGTAGCTAGCATTAAGGCAACAGGTGACATGACGTTAGTTACTTTAACTGGTTTTCTGTTTATGGTTAATGTTACCGCTAGCTATCTAGTTAGCTAACATGTCAAATGTCAGTTGACTATCGATCGCAAACCTATGCAACATTAGCTTAGCCATTAACTAGCTAGACCTTTATTGTTAAATTTAATTTACCACCATGACTAAACGAAGCTGTTGACTGTTAGTAAAGTTAAGCTGAAATGCACAGTCAACATGCCATGGTGTACAGGAACGATAATTTACACGTAAACACTCGTTCAAACAAACAAGCGTTAATCAGTTTGACAAAAAGTGACACAGACGACTTAAGATAACGTTATATGTATAGTTTGATAAGGTTACCTGGTCTTGTATCTTCAAAACAGCCATATTCCCTGTGTGAAGCCAAAAGGAGGCAGTATCTCGCCCGGGAGTTAACGTTGCTGTAACGCTAGATAAACCGGGGGAAACTGAATGAGGGCAGTATGGAAGCCCATTTCCGCCAAAGTGATTGAAAGTAATGATCCTGGAAGTCATAATGATGAAAAGCCCTTTTAATAGATTAATAGAAAATAATAAGATAGCGACTTAAAGCAATGAATTAGCTAATCTTAAAAGAATAAGTAACACAAACAAACAAAATAATCCCAATATGATCCCCGATTAAATTGATTAAATCAACACGGATATTCGCTCTGCCTTGGTGTAGAGTAAATATGAGGTAGTATCTCAAAATAATTAAACATTTGCAAGTCATTTTGCGAGGATCATCATTAATGGTACCAGCTTAGCTGCAGGCACCAATGCTTCTTTCTCTCATCAATATGGCGGAAATAACAACTATTCCTGCTTTGTAACATTATCTTTCTTTTATTACATCCATCCACGCTTTGTACCTGCAGGAACTCCCAGTCGGAAAATCAAGCAGTGTCTGGGCTAACATCTGGACAGGCAAAAAGCACAATCATTTTCATGTTACGTCCGGATGACTTCCATTTCCAGCGCTACTTGAGGTCTAGATTTAGCTGTTTTGTAATTGCAAAAAACAAAAACAAAAAAAATAACTGATACATCATGCCAATTGTAATTTATGCTTTGCCTGATATGTCCGCCATAAGACAGTAAATGTTTAAAAATGCTTGTGTTCTACATCTACATGGCATATGCATGCTACGTCAGGACGTCAATTCAACGTCAGGACATTAGGAGAATTTATACAGGTGTCTTTGCATTGACTTTGTAATCGCCCCACCAAATTTGGGCAAAAACTCCTTGGTGTTAACATATCATTACAGGATCTTTTGTTCCCCATCACTTTAGGGAAAAATGGGCTTCCATAAAACATAAACTCTCTGGACCGGAGTCAAACAGTGCAGCCCCCCCCCCCTTCCTTCCTGCTGTGGACAGACCATCATGGGACAGACATGACAAAACGGGAAAGTTGGGACAGTCAACAAACTGCAACCAGCATAATCACAGGAAACACTACAGACAGGTCATAATTGGATGAAGGGACAATCCATTCAAAAGCATTAAGGACAAATTCTCAACATTTTCATTGACATTTAACCACTAATGCCTTGACTTATAATGTGTCTGCTGTTCTTTACTGTAACTTCACCATATTTCTATTTCCCATAACCTACATTGCAGTTGTGCTTTAAGAAAAGAAAACAGATTCACACTTGAGTGGCCAGAAACATACTCACTCACAATTCTTCACTTTTTGACTTTGTTTTGGCATTTGGTTTTCCAATAAATATTGGTATTATTGATGTGGAAAAGTGCAAACCAAAGGGGAACATTACATACCCAGAGTTACAGAGATGCATTTTCTGTTTTTATGTTGTAATGATAAAGGCTTGTTGTACAATATTTGATTATTGGAGTAACAAAAAGATAAATCATTCCCTGAACTTAAACAACAACCAGGATTTTGTCACATGTACAGTAGGTCGTGATGTCACATCAGTTGATTTAAAAATCTATTTGGTGCTGTTGTGGCTGTATCCACCTAAAAAACAAAGAAACCTCTCACTTCCAAACAGATGATTTACTGTATGAATACACACAGAGATTAAATTTGACTTACAATTTTTTATTTTATAGAACAAAATTGTAGCACAATATACAAATAACAACAGCATACTTCACAGCAGTGGGACTGAATTATTTGTCCCAGAAGTACAATACTTTTTTTTTTTTTAAACATCTTTTTATGGAATTTTCAAAATATTCTTGGTATACATAAAATCACCATATAATAAACAAAATATAAAACCGCTCTCCCCTTTCCCAATCCTCTGGTCTCTCCTTCTCATCCTCTCTATCTGTCCCACCACCCATTCCCACTCCAGCAAGCTACAACCGTCCACATCTGACTATAATGAAAACAATGGCTATTACTCGGCATTTAAGACATCTGTAGGATTTCACCCATCTGTGGTTTTTAAGTTAATGACATGGCATTTAGACCTGTGAAATCTCCCATGCTGTTTTAGAAGGGACATATTACAAAATACTTTCCAACATATACCACATTTGTTTCTCTTGTGCTGGATTAAACTGTCTGTAGACTCTTAATGTTTTCCACAGATGCGACAAACATGGATTGTATCCACTGCATGTGTTTGTGCGTGTGTCCTCAGTGTGTACATGTAATGGAAAGTCTTTCCGCATGCTTTACAACAATGAGGACCTTTGGGATTCTGACTGACAGATGCATGGGTTGATTTCTGTATATTCAACCTCAAGGGGGGTAAAGACCTTTTCACATGCTTTTTCCTCCTTGAATTGAAAGCCTCTGAACTAGAGCAAGGTGTGGGGTGCTTAGATTCCCCAGCTGGCTGCTGTTCTTCACCAAGCACGACCATGCATTTCCAGAGGTTGATTTGAAGAATTAGAACGAGGATGTCCCCTGCCCCTGTCTGCGCTGTTCATGTCGCCAAGATCTTACATCTAAAGGTCCACACAGACCATGTTGAATACAGTGACTTGGGCATGATCTGCCTCCAGACTCATTTGGCTGTTACCTTTTTGTACTTGCTCACATACGTTCTGCCCCTCAGGATGACTCACTGGGGATAAAGGGGGGGACATCAGTTGAATGTATCACAAGTTTGTACATGCAGTGAAAAGCTAATTATTTAGGCCAAGCTTACTCAACAAGACCTTGTTTTCCGCAGCAGCAGTGAAGCCTCTTGGACCTTTTGGTCCTGACGGCTGAAATCCTGGTGACACCAGGTTCTAGGACGCAGGGGAATCTCCTCCTCAAAGGCAGAGAGAGCATTATATTTGATTATGTTGATGGGGTTGCCATATATCTGACATACATTGTGAAGCAAACTGGGCATCCTTGTGGCAAGGTCTGCTCAGAATATGCTTACAGAAAAGAAAGTAGAGAACTAAAATTACCACTTTCCAGTTTTAGTTTACATCCTTGCCTGTCCAGACTCATAATATGTGTATTGTGGACTTTTAAGAAATTTAATTAAAAAAAAATTAAAAAAAAGGTATTAAGTGTATTTTTGGTGAAGCTTGGATGCTTCACACACATCTTCTACTTGGCAGCACAGATCTATGCAATCACCACAGTTTCAAGAGAAGGGTCAACAACTCAGTCATCGTCAAAGTGTTAAATATGGTCACAATATGCCCCTCTGTCCCTGAGTTATCGAGTTGAAATATTGCCAGAAAAGTGTTTTGGCAAAACATTATGATAACGATGAGTGAAGTTTGGGATGTAAAATGTCATGACTTAATTATTTCATCCTTTTAGACATTCATGTGTAATGTTGTTGTAATTGGTGTAAGAATTCTTGAGTTATGCCAAAAAACGCATTTTGTGAGGCTTTACTGATCTTCATCTTTGATCCCTAAAATCAAATCAGTCCATTTTTGAGTACCTGTGGACATTTATGCAAAATTTGAAGAAACTCCCTCAAGGCACCCTGACCACGGCTATCGCACGCGTGGAGGCATATAAATGGAAGAAATGTTTATTAAATGATTATCAAACGTCCCAGAGTTCCTTAGAGTATGTAAAAAGTAGAATCTTTTTGCATTCAAAATAGAGATGTCAATAAAATGAATGGGATAATAATGCCACTAATTCTCTTGACGTGCGATTAACACACTTGCGTTCTGGGATTTTTTCTTTGAGAAATCAGGAAACGATGCAGCAGTAATGTTGTGGATGGCTAGCAGAAACAAACCTCCTTGAGCAGAAATGGAAAAAGAAAAGTGTCTTTTTAATGGCAAGTTCCAAGCATAATAAGAAGTAGAAAGTACAAGAGTAAAGTGGGACACTACATTGTGTTAGTATTACCAAGTAATGTTACACTCAAGTCAATCTGTTGTTGCTTTATAGGCTGGAGTTTGCCATATTATTCTTCAGCCTATTTTTTAACATACAGTTCCGTGACATTAAGAAATAGAAAAAGAAGAGGCCTCTTCATTCTAAATCCATGCTTGCAATACCATAGACATATAAATGTCTGGATCTGGAGGATCTGGCAAGGCAAGACTAATCACCAAGTAACCACCCAAGTGGCATGACAACAGATGGAGAAAAAAAATAACTTAAATTTGCTAATTTTATTTATTTAAAGAAATTCATGTTTGTGTTCAAATTTAATGTTTTATTGGGAAAGATCATGGAATGATTTGGCATTGGCATACAACTCTACCTGATTTGTCTATTTCTAAAGAAATCTTCAGATTCAACTTAGTCTCAACATAGTTACTACACCACTGAAATACAAACTTTCCGTTAAATTCAACATGGATACGACAAATAATCTTTGAGGTTACAAGCACATTATTCACTCATTTAACAGTCACCTTGGTCTGATGATGCTGCATTGTACGATTTGATCTGAAATACAGTCTGTACCAAACTAATGCAAAGCTGTCACAGTACACACACTTTAACAACATGTCCTCAGTCTGTTTTGGCGTGTTCCTGCACTCCTGAGGGAATGTGAAGGTACCCTTGTTTGCATGACATGGAGGCGTCGTCGCAACTATATCCATACTCGCAGCAGTGCTGACCATCTGAACAACACTGGCCCTGAATCAGAACAAATCTTGATGTTAGAAAAAAAAATACAGTATTGACCAGTAAATTGTGCAGTAAAGGCTATACGTAGGTTCACGGTCAGAACAGGGACATTCAAACATACAGTATGCCATTTACATCAGTTGGTAGTGTTTGATGTAGCCAGACACATTTTCAAATTATGTTGATCATTTCATTTTTCTATGTATTAAACCCTCTATATTCCAGTTTGTCTTAATACTTTTGCCGAATTGTTTCCCTTCACATCACTGCACCATTATTCACAAGGGCTTTAATATTTGATGCACAATCCATACCAGTGGGAAGGGACAGCAGTTCCAACGGCCTGTGGGTCCTTTGCAGCAAGATGTCCCTGCTGCGCAGTAATACTTGGGATCACAGCGAATGACTCCAGCCTCAGCGTTGCTGCCACTGGCTTCTGTCAGAGCTGTCATTGGTGTCTGCAAAAAGCAAAAAAAAAAAGATTCTTTTAAGCCCTGGCTTTTCTTTAAAAATTGACTCATAAATACATATTAACAATACGTTGCCGGCTTTAAAACCAAAACAATAACCTAAAAGACGTTAGAGCTAAGTGGAACAGTGTAGGGTTATTATGTAATAGCCGGTTTGCCATTACAAGGGAAATATGTCAGATGCATATAGTTATTTTGCTCCTTTGTTAAATTACACCTCTTTAAATTGTAGGGGAAAACACCCATATCTATTGTTTGTTAAGATTTGTATTTATCAGGAGTTTAACACTCAAGACTTTGTAGATGTGGCAAACAGATTTTAATGGCAGTAGCCTGCCAACATAAGTAAACAACCCCCCAACTCTAATCACTGTAGGATTCAGATGATGCCAAATCCTGGTTGGAAAAAGCAGTGGAAAAAAGTGCAAACCCCCCCCAAAATTTAATGTCTTTTTACTATGTCAGAAAATGTTATATACATGCCTAATTCTATACATTTAGTAAGAAGCTAACTGCTAAAATGGGGGTTTCAGGGTATTGAAAACTTAATTTGAATGGATGGTCATTCAGATAACTAACCCCAGGATGTATACGCCACATAGAGAAGAGGAACATTTACTGTCATATGTCATACCTCTAGCAAGCTGCTTTTGTCCTCTGTATTTGAAATGAGAGAGGCCGGGATTGAAGGCCGATTTTGCTTTGGGCTGAAAGGATATCTCAGGCCTTGCCTCACACAGTGTGTATACGTGAGGTCACAGTTGTAGCCATAAGGACAACAGTGGAAGCCATCCAGGCAACACCTGCCCTACAAGTGACAACAAGTTACGGGTTATTTATTAAGTCATATGCATATTGCGTTGCATTCAGAAATTTGAGTTAAGTTTTTACTTATGTCAATAATCAGCAAAAGGATTACTACTACAGTCTTATTGTACAACAGTACGTAGGTCAACTCACAAATGTGTACGGACAACAAAACCAGGTGCCTGCTGGGTGTCTGCAGCAGGTAGTGCCATCAGGACATGCGTAATAGTTGTCACAATGGACAACTGAGCTCTTTTTTTGGTCCGGCACATGGTGGTTTTCGAGCTCCTGTAGGAGGGATACAGGTAGTACAGGAGCGCTTGGTTTCTCTGCACTCTCTTTCTTCACCATTGGTATTTTCATCCATGGGTTTTTCTCACACATCTGGGTAACCACGTCACAGTTAAACCCTGAAGGGCAGCAGTGGGCCAAGTCAGAGCAACACACAGCCTAAAGACACACATAGATTGAGAGAGCCATCATTGCATCAGTTTCCCAGATTAAAATGTTAGTCTTAATATCTAGAGGTCGAGTAACTTACATTTGGATAAGGACAACAGCCGTATCCACGCTTAGTCACACAGCAGGTGGAGAAATCAGAACAGACGCTCCCGTCAGGACATGTGATGGAGCAGGAAGCAAACCCCCACAAAAACACTCCCACTAACAGCCACAGAGGTATCTTCAACATCTGCAAAATAGAATTATGATTATGATTTTATTGGAATCAGTTCCATAAGATTCTTAAAGATTCAGAAAATAATCTTCATGTGGATTTTCAAATCATAAATCACACTGGGACTCAAATGTGAAACTTCCGTCTTTTGTTCACTTACTGTACAGTTTGTTTCAGTTTCATTTCAGTCTGTACCAGAAGCTTTCTTTTTTACTCACACCATAACTGAACGGTTGTAGTAGTTTGAGTGTTTATAAAGCACTATACAAAATACATTTATGCCAAGAAAGGATTTGTAGCAGACATATTCTTTTATCACTTACCTTGCAAGTAAAGTGCTTCAACAGCTGTCTGTCCAAAGTCTCCCTTCTGCTGAACTCAACAATGCATGCACGTCTTTATATGGCAGGTTAGACCCTCCCACTGAGCAAAATCTGGAAGTCAAACTGTGTACAGTCGTATGTCGCACCCTCGGGACTGTCAGATCAGGACTTAGATTAAGTGTTTCTGGAACTAGTTCACATTTATTGACCATACTTGGATTACCTCTAAAACCTCATTCAAAAATATTGGTACTTTGAATTAATCTTTTATTTAAAAAAAGTGTGTTGAATTTTCCAATGTTATTCTAATGCATTTTACCTATTGTGCATTTCACAGTGGTGTCAGAGAAAGCCTTTAAATATATGAACTACAGCTTTACATAGTTTATAAGAAAGAGGAATAAGATGACAAATATTGTGTCACTAAGCAATATTTAATGACACCTTGGTATTTTCATAGTTTTTTATTTGTCTTTTTGTTAATAAAGTGATCCAAATACTTTTCCACCAGTTATTGGATTTTATTTTTTAGTAGTTCACTCTCAAGTCAGAATACTTGATCTGTAACAATAGGAAAACATAATGGGATATGTGATATCACACAAGTAGGTTGGTTATTTACTGGTTGGTAGCCATTAAAAAGGCAAATGGGCCTGTAACCCTCGCCTACTGATAACACTCTAACCATAAAAGCAAATCCAGTGGGTGACAATTGATGGACCATAATAATGTCTGATATGTATCCTTGTATATTTGGGGTTAATGTAAGCCGGACACACACAGAAAAAGTTGTAACTAAATAACGGCAACAAAAGCTAAAACAACACTTTATTGATGAATTCCAATCATTTATACATTTACACTGCAGTGTAACAATGTAATCTAACGGAACAATTATCCCTTGTATTAATATAAGCTGTGCAGCTCACATTCTTATCATAAATCCAACTTCAATATGAGGCTGGCGAGACATCAGGTCATCAGGTCTACATGCATGACGCAGGCACTAGCATGACAGCCTCATCTAGAAACTACAAATGCAAGATGTTGGGTTTGAACCAGAGAGAGCAACTCTGAAAGGGCTGGTCACACGGAAATCTAAAAGATTGTCCATTTGTTGTGTATAACAAAAAAAAAAAAAAAACGTGTCTAGAAAAGTGGAGGTAAAAGTCTACAGAAGATATGCATGGGTAGTTGCCACTTAGAGGCATGGGTGCTTCCCTCAATTTCACTTTGCACACAGAACCCCAGCATTACAAGTCTGTGGGTCTCTTGTTCAAGTGTGATGACTGAAGCTGGATGGGAGAGGTTATTAGGGGGTAAAGGCAAAAATAACACTACTCGTGAACGGTCAGTAGGACGAGGGAATCGTAATGCTGCGGCTGTTAGTCGAGCTCAGGGTCTGACTGAGATGCTGCCTTCTTTTTCTTTTTTCTGCTGTGTTTCTTGTGCTTCTTTTTCCTCTTCTTCTTGGATCTGTCCTGTGAATGTAAAACATTTGACATTTGCGTCCACGTCTTTTCCTTTAAAATAATCATATCAACTACACAGATGGTTCGACAACAGGGATTTGTTAGGAAGCGTAGCTATACAGAATTTTTTTTTTATTTTTTTTAACGATAGTGACTTTCTAGCAGAGTCAACACTTAAAAGACATGTTGCAGCACCCCCAACAGCTGATACTAGATGCTGGATCGGTTTTACAAAGATGCATTTAATGTACACCTGTCTGAAACATTTTCCAACCGATTAAATCTTACCCACTTACTAAATTCATACATTCTTCACATTAGTCTTTGCTTTGTCATGAGATAAAATCTGCCTCACTAGCTGCACTAGATCAAACCAAAATAGTATTTGTGTAACTTTAAATAAAAAGTTAAGTAGATTTCTCACTGTGATTTTCTCCTTTTCCTCGCTGCTTCTCTTTTTCTTCTTGGCTTCCGCCTAAGGGAAAGGAAAGTTGAAATGAGACCATGGAATAAGGGAAGTTTCACCCAATTCTCAAAAGCAATAACATTTCACAATTCTGGAGTTTTTACAAGCATCTGCAACGGCCACTGGTGTTTACAGCTTAATTCTCCACCAAGTTCATCAACTCATCAGTTGCTGAGCCAAACTGTTTTTTTCTCTTTACTGTTGAGCAAAACTGGTTAGCATGCCCAATGAATGATAATGCTGTGGCAACCTTTCCCATTTCATATCTCGATAAGAGAGCATGAGTGAGCTAACAGGGAGAACTCAAACTTTATTCGGCAATTGTGTAATGTACCTGTGTGTATGTGTTTAGCAGTTCAGCTTATAGAACTATGGATGGGAGTCTCTCCTGACTGACAGTGAATGGGTCCATCTCAGTAATCTGACTAGTGTAGACAAAAAAGGCACAAATAAAACAAAACCAACTAGCCAACCATTAATCCACTGCTGTGGATGAGATTGACCTATCTCATCATATGCTTACCATGAAAGATGTTCAATCGACCAAAAGCTTATACCAGTACACTATAGTGTTAAGTTAATTAATTTGACTAAACAAAGCTAAAATTTTAATTGTCTTGCTGACTAAAACTACAATATTACATGTCTAATGTTCTCTTGGACTAAACAGTTGAAGAACCAAATTGACAAAATCGGATGCAAGCTGCATTTCATTATATACAAGTACAGTATGTTATCAGCAGGAATAATTTCTTTTCCCCAAAATTAAAGTAAAAGAGGAACACAGAGGTTAAAGAGGAACCAGGACCTTCCTTAAGAGCTGGTGATGGGGGTGAACAGCCAGAGCCTGTGACAACAACTACCTCATTCTGCTGATAACAGTATGCCGTAACTTCTGATCACAAGACAAGACTCCCTCTGAACGACCAGGTGTTGGCTCTTTCCACAGCCAGCATGAAGAAATCACTCTTCGTAATTAACGCCTGCAAAGCTGCCGGTCTGGACAACATACCTGGTCGGGTGTTGAAAGGTTTGTTCAGAAGAGTTCAAGGATGTCTTCGCGGACATCTTCAACACACAAAACCACCATCATCATTACCTGTGCCATCGTCTCCCTTAGCCAGACCCTCCTTCAAAACGCGCTGAAGGAACACATAGTGTTCAAGAATGGGAGGAAAACATGCTCCGATTTAATGGTATTTCTTCAAACCAATCAGAATCGTCATGGGTGGTGCAAAAACTCCGCACAGAGCCACTGCAAAATAGTTGTGCGAGAGAAAACTCCTAGCTACTAGCTGTCTCAATTTACCATGCAGATATCTGAGGAGCAGTCACCAAAAGTCCTCATAAATCCACCAAATTTAAAAATCCAACACAAAGAAAGGGGAAGGAACCGTAAAATACATGCATCCGGGGGAATTTCCTGCAGCCCCGGAGAAATCCTGGAAGTGGAACGTGTAGGCTCCCTGTGCCAAAGAAGTCATCCCAATCCTGCTTCAATGACTACCACCCTGTCGCATGGACCTCCATCATTATGAAGTGCTTCAAGTGACTAATCATGCACCACATGAAGCCATCCTTCCTCTCAGCCTGGACCCCTTTCACTTCGCATATTTTGCCAACCGGTCCACAGATGTCCAATCTCCTCTGCCTTGACTTTGTCAAATTTGCTGATGACACAACTGTGGTGGGTCTCATCGGCAACAATGACGGACTTCAGGAATGAGGTGAACCAACTGTCCACGTGGTGCAAAGATAATCTTCCCCCAAATGTAGGAATAACAAAAGAGATTGTTTTTGACTTCCAGAGAGCCCACCTTCAACACCTCCCGCTGACCATCATTGGTCCACACAGAGCTTTCACCGTAGCCTACGTAAGTGGCCTGATGTCTCTACTTTGTGTGTGCGTCGAGCCAGCGTGTAGTGTGTGTGGTCGAGCGACGCAAAGTGTTTCTTTTTAAAAAGGTGCACGTCGGGCAGGTTAGTTTCTCCACTTACCAACCTACGTAGCCATGACGTACATTTACGCAGAAGTATAAATCAGGCCTGGGCATCACCACAGTTCTGGGTGTCTACATTGACAAGAACTTCTCCTGGATAAATAACACTGGCCGAGAAAGCCCTGCAGCGTCTTTCCCACCATGTGCTTCATCTACAAAGGCATCATTGAGAGCTGCATCAAGCTGCAGTGCATAGTGAACGCAGCTGGGAAGATCACCGATGCCTCCCTCCCCTCACTGCGGGACATTCACAACACCCGCCAAGGTGCAGGTGACCCCACCCATCCCCCACACAGCCTCTTCAGTCTCCCAACCTCTGAGCCTGCTCCTTCAGACTAGGAGTGATGATGCTGGAGTCTCTACCTTCTGCCTCCAACAAGTCTGGACTGTCACTACCCACCACAACCAGCCATAGCCATAAGAATTGTATTACATTCAGCACTAATCAATTTGTACAAAATACTACAAAAAAGTGCTGCCAATTCCTCATCCTGTGAATGGCATATTAAATGCATAGATTTTCATTTCTATTTGCACCATTTGTTTTAATTTGCAAGACTCGTTATAATTACATCTAACATCTAACATCTAACATCTAACAAAGTACAGACATCTGTCTGTACTTTGTTATAGCGCCCCATTGGGACCTCCAGCTTAACTTGTAAATATTTGAAATACTTTTAGCATTTGGTTTTTATATTAGTATTTATAGACCCTTTTTTTCTACACTTTTATAACATAGGGGTTTGAGCAAAAACATCATTTCAATCGTCTAGATGTCTTGTGCATATGGCAGAATTGACACTAAAGTCAATAAAGTTGGCTTTGAAATAGTAGGTGTTAATTTTTAAGGTCTACTGGGAGTGGGAAGGATTTTCTAATAACCGGTTTATTCATATCCAGTGGGACAACTGGCAAACTGTCTAAGATGATTTTTTGGTTGTTTTTTTTTTACTTTATTAGTGACAGAGGATAGACAGGAAAGGGGGGAGAGAGATGGGGGATGACACGCAGCAAAGGGCCGCAGGTCGGATTTGAACCCGGGCCGCTGCAGGACTCAGCCTACATGGGGCGAACCCTCTTACTGGGTGAGCTAGAGGCCGCCCAGACAACTGGCAGACTTAAATCATTTTCATCATCATCATGTGACAGTGTAAAGTAGTAAAAAAGATGCGTCACATCTGTGGATAAATGGTAGAGCGGTGCCAATCAGAAGGTTGATGGTTTAATCGCTGTCCCTGCAGTCACATGTCGAAGTGTCCTTGGGCAAGACACCGAAGAAGCCCCAATGCTGCGCATCAAAGTGTAAATGTGTGTGAGTGTTTGTCTGATGAGCAGGTGGCATTTTGTACGACAGCCTCGGCCACAGTGTGTGAATGGTTCCTGTACGACGGAAAAGCGCTTTGAGTAGTTGTTCAGACTACAAAAAGCGCTACATAAGAACAATCCATTTAATTGCTTTTGAGTTTACTTAAGATTGCCGGATTAGCAGTTCATCTACAACCATGTAAGAATATAACTTACTACCTCTTCCCCCTCAGAGTCTGCAGAGGACTCGGAGGATGAGTCCTTATAAGTTCGCTCGGCCTTCCTTTTTCTTTTACGGCTCCTGTCCTCCTGACAGACACAACATTTACATCACAGTTATCACCTGGACTAAAGAGTGTTAAACTGAATTTGAGTGGCAGGAAGAAGAATCACATCAGTGGAAATATACACAAGGTCAACAAAATGAACACCATCAAAAAGCTAGTTAAGTGGGAGGCTCAATGAGAGCAAACTACCTTATCTTTGTCTCCTTCTTCCTTGATTCTTTTCTTTTTCTTCTTGGGAAGAAAACAACATTTTGAAAAAAACACGCATTTAAGTCATTGTAGGACAATTGTTTGACTGCACACCAAAACCCGATTCTATTAAAGTGTACTGAAACAATGTTAGCCAACTGTGCTTAATTAAATTACCTTGCTTTCAGCGTCAGATTCTTCCTCTGAGCTGTCTGATGCTCTCCTTGCCAATGACTTCTTTCTCTTCCGCTTTTTCTTCACACTCTTCTTTTCATCCTTTATGACACAAATATGAATGGAATCAAACAATGTAGTCTATTTTTTATCAGCTGTTAACCAATAAAAACCAATTCACTCCGGACTTAAGACATACAGGAAGCTATTCATAGAATAGACCTATAACACAGCGCCACAAGCAAACAGCAGCCAGCCGTAATTAAACAACCAACCAACCAACCAATCAATCAATCAATCAATCAATCAATCAATCAAATCCATCATCCAGCAGAGCAGGACCTTAAAAACCAGGAGCACCACGTTTCTAAATTGCAGCAGTTGGATTATGGGTCACAAAATGTTTTTGTCTTTAGTGGTTGTCAATATCTAATATCAGATGTTGACGTCTGTAGTGACTTACCACGTCTTCAGATTCTGAGGAGGAGCTGCTGGGGGAATCAGAACTCGATGAAGAAGAGGAAGATGAAGAATGCTTGACCAAAACACAATGAAAGCAGGGTTCATTAGACTTAATGTTATTTGCTTGTTTGGAAACTGGAACACAATAAGAGACAACCTCAGAGTACAGGAAGGCAGGCAGTGTGTGTGTGTGTGTGTGTGTGTGTGTGTGTGTGTGTGTGTGTGTGGGTGGGTGGGTGGGTGTGGGTGTGTGTGCGTGTGTGTGCGTGTGTGTGGGTGGGTGTGGGTGTGGGTGTGTGTGTGTGTGTGTGGTGCTGTGGCACAGCTGGCCATCAAAATACTGGAGGTCTGTCCTCACCCTGCTGGGTTTCTTCTTCTCCTTCTTCTTTTTCTTAACACAAATGAAAAGCCAAAGTAAGAAAAGATGAGGATGACTTAAAAATGTGATATCATTCAAAAAAAAAAGAAACAATACCTCTTTTTTCTCTTTCTTCTCCTCTTTTTCCTTGTCTGTGATCTTCTTGTCTTTGTCTGTGGTCTTCTTGTCTTTCTCCTTGTCTTTATCACTTCCACCTAACAACTTCTCTCTGTTTTTTGCCAGTTCTTTTCTCCATTTCTTAAAAAAAGAGCAAATATATGAAAAAAGTATTCATCCACTACATTGCTAAATGTGCCTCACATGCAGCTACACCTTCATCTAAATATGAAGGGTTAGCGTTTATAGTTTTGTAGTACAGCTAAAAGAAAAAGTGCTACAAAAGAAAACATGGTGATGATTAAGGTCAAAATGTTAGACAACATAATCCAAACATACCACATTCATTTTGTCCTCAAAGTCAGCCAGGGCTCGAGAGCCCTTCTTCTTCTTCTCCAGTTGCTCCTTTAACTCTTCCCTAATGAAGGGACAATAAATCAGTTGTAACACAATTTATAATGTAAAGCTTGTCAGAATACAATTTGGAAGGATAATGTCTGCCCAACCTGGACGATGTGCTTGTCAGCTGCAGCTCTTCACCACTGTCACCACTTTACTAGCTGCTATTACTTTGAACTTTCCTGCAATGTTTAAAGTGATCCTCCACTTTTTAGATAACAGGAAACAGACAATTTCATTACTTAATGGTCCAATTCATTTCCAGCATTTGTTTGCTGAATGCTTTGTTCTTCTGTTTAAGTGATAACATATAATTCATTAAGCCCCTTAAAGCTGTATTGCGTTGTTTCTGTCGCCCCATGAGGAATTCTAAGTAACGACAAAAACACTGTCAGCACGTCCACATGATACAAGCCTTCCGTCATTACGTACGCGACCCCAACCCTCCTCCACGCAGTTGCTATCAGCCAAGAATTTCATGCCGGATTAAAAAAACATGACTGATTCTTCAGAAGAGGTAATTATCTTCACTTGTGTTTCTGCTCGCAAAAGTCACTATACGCCACAACCATTCTAAACACAGCCATACTGAAAAATGCAGAGAGAGTTGTGTGGAGCTGATAGTCTTAATTAGTTGTGTATCAACTAATTTGGCAATGGCTTTTATATATATTATATAAATATGTTTTCTTTCTAAAAGGACCGTAAGCTCTTTGTTTGCAGAAAGCTAAATTATTCATAACAGTTAAGTTTTGAATGTTTCACAGGGAGACAAATCAATGTGAATACACAGGTAAAGGGTTAGAATAGATGATGTGGTTTACAGTATAATCTGCATCATTTATAATCAATGCATTGAGGCAATAAATTAACCTGAGTTTAAACAGATCAGAGGAGGTCCCTCTCTGATCTCCATCTTCTTTGGCAGCGCTGTTGTGAGAGCACCCTATCCGGGAATATTGCTTATTCATTGTTGATTGTAATTTGTTGTTTTGTTCTTTTATGTGAAACTTGTTAAGCTGCTGTCTTGGCCAGGACTCCCTTGTAAAAGAGATTCTGAATTTCAATTAGACTATTCCTGGTAAAATAAAAGAAGAAATGTTGCAACTATGCTAACTCAAATTCATTGGGTAAACCCTATTAAATACGGGTTGTTTTGCTGCTGTGACATTTGAATCTGCCAATGTTACTCGATTCTATATATTAGGCAAAAACCTAAGGAGGCATTAAGACCAATAAGTATTTTACACTGAGTTAATAAGGACTACTGTTATTACATCAAGCAGTTTTTAATTATTTATCTTAGCTGGGAAAACAAGTGGCAGTTCTGGCTGTTTGTAGGGAGAACCTTTTACTAGAAAACTGCACATACTCCCACCAATAGCATCTTAATGGGTAATAACTGGGTCATTTTCCCTACCTGAAACCCAATTCCCCATGCATGTCTGTCTAATAAACTAATGTGACCAAAACTCTTTGAAATTAGTCCAGTTTTGAGCTAATGGGCAATTGTGCAGCCGTCGATTTTTGTCCACTTTGTCTTGTCCAAAGACATTGGTGTGGAGAGTGGAATGCGAGTCAGATGAAAGTTATTCAGGGAGTCTCTTGTTTTGGAGTAGGCTACAGAAATTATAGGTTTGTTGTGTTGTTTTCTAAAAGATTGACCGTGCACATCTAGCTACATCTAGCTGTCATATTGACTGACGTGGATGCAACATAACAGTCAGAAATAACATGGAAATGCAGCTGAGAGAACGATGTGTGTCTCTTTTTGTTACCAAGAAGTAATTACTTGGTCAGGGTAGGCCAGTGAAGAGGTCTGTCCTTTACTCACCATGTTGGTCGAGGTCTGCCTAAATAATCTTGGATAGTTGGTCCAGCGTTATTTGCCGGTCCCCTGGCTCGTGCAGCCGCAATGGGGTTAATGTAAGCCTGGAACACCAAACAAGAGGACAGCATTTTACACATTTATAATTCAAATTATTAAAATACACCCATATGCCAGATAATTAGGCACTGATATTTAAAAGTACAGTACCTAATAAACTGTCAAAGATGTGTACTTTACGGATATCTCCTAAACTGTCAGCAAGCAATCATAGTCGCCATGTTAACAGATTAAATATACGGACAACGCATGCAGTTAGGAGAAAAGATGTGCTTCTTAGTTAAAATGATCGACTTGGCTTACAACGTTAACCAAGAACATTTGACTACCTTTTATCCATACTTGCTATTATAGGTCCCTGCCGTTTTTTGTACATAGATGATCCTTGCTAGTGTTTCTAGGCGGTATAATAGACTCAAGAAGCAACGAAAAATACTGCGCAACATCCTCACGTCAAGACGTTTTCCAAAGTCAATGTTATGAGCTAACGTTACAGTTAGCATTTGTAGCTCTGTAACCACTAACGTTAATGCTTGTCGGCTAAAAAAAAGGTGGATCAAGCAATTCAAATCTAGAAAATATTATATCAAATGAAAAACATGATTATTTTTCAGTCTGTCTAGGCCTAGCATCAGAATACATATTAACGTTAGCTAGCCAACGCTAGATAGCGCTAGGCTCAGCTTGTGTTTAGCCTAACGTTATTATCTTATCAAATGTAACCGGGTATCAATTGTTTCTTACTTTTACTAAAGTTGTGTACCATAACTCACCACTCGATTATCCCTTTTGCCCATGTCGGGATAGTAATGGAGGAAAATATCCAAAAGAGTAAGCAACCATTAGTGCTACCTTGAACTAGCTAGCCACATCAGGCAAAGCTGGTGACTCTTCTTCTTCTTCTTGATGTTTTGTGGCGGTTGGCAATCAACGAAATGGTGAACTACCGCCACCAACTGGTATACGGCACGCTCGGGATTACACTTGAACACACCTACACTTTTTTCATGGTTTATGAACTACACCGCACCAGTAATGTAATGTCATGTTATGTAATACAATGCAATAAATGTAGGACTACTTCAACGACTTGTCGTTTGATTCTAAAAAAGCCATAGTTCCGTCTTCACTCTGCCAACTTTTCTTCAATGTTTAATACGATTCTTTTCGGTGTCTTCTTTTGCAAAAGTTTCTGCCTAAACATTTTTACATATTGGGATACAACCCCAATTTGTCCTGGCAGAAATACTACACTTACTCAGTCCAATCATTTAAGTTCTGTATAACGTCTGTTATAAATCAAAAAATCAATCGAAATATCTTGTCAGCTGGGCTCCTCCGTTTCCTTCACAGTAGACTACATGTTCTAGTTTGGAAATTGGCACTGACACAGACTCATAACACAAATTCAAAGGTACAAAATAAAATGATAATTTATTGATGTCTTCTTGCGCTAGTATGAAATGGAAGTATGTTGCTGCAAAAAGACAGTGTGTGGCTGTTAAAACAAATTACAACGACAATTGTGTTGCCTTATTCTCCCTCATTCCAAAAATGACAATTCACTAATTTGGTCTATCACACTTTTACAAATGAGTCTGAAAAAACATTCACAAAAATCTGCTTTTTATTCAACTGGTGCAACACGACAATAAGACACCAATGCCTGCATTCATACATATAATGCCATGATTGTTTTATTCCTTGTCGCGATTTTCATATACTAAAAACAAATGTGACACAGGAACATATGTGTAATTTGAGTTATACAATGGATCAAGCTAAGCTGGTTTCAAAACAGTGAAACCTCTAAAAGCTCAACAGTGGACTTCAGTTTTATGTCCTGTGATTGAAATGTCATTGATTTAATTCTAGTTAGAGCTTTCATTGCATTGCACCACTGACACCAGATGTGAGTCTTTATCAAATAAAAAATTCACACAGTGCTTAATAAAGCAGACAGAATTTACATGAATCTATATTGTGTTTACCATCTAGCAATTACAAAATGCTGGCAAAAACAGTTGATACAGGCAGTTATCTTCAGACAGTAATGACTACAGTAACATATTTGATAAATAGTAATAACAGTAGATGATGATCAATGACATGATCGTGGAACAGCTTGAAAGAAAACCTGAAGGAGTTGTGATGTGGTCAGTTAGTAGCCCAGGGATGTGCAAACTGTGCCCGAAAGGTTCGGACGACCATAACAAGAACCTGAGAAAGTCAGAATGTGTGCCTGTGTGTGTAAGTGTGTGTGCTAGCAGCACTACCTGTTAAGGAAACATAAACCAGTGTTAAAATAGGTTACTGTTCTGCAAGAACTACTACATACAAAAATACAACTCTGCATAACTTCCTTTTTTCTTGCCGGTAAAAAAACTGAACTGGAATATAACTTGACATGACTGTAAAGTAAAGCAAAAACTGTACACATATTTGTGCATTATTATCAAAACCACTATGAAACTAAAAGTCATATCCACTCTCAATCCAAAGCAAATGAAATTCAACAAGCACCCACAGAGCCCACCCAACATTTTCATTTAGACAAAATACTCTTGCCAAACAACATTCCACTGACCCTTGCTGCTCTACCTCTATCCATTTTTATGACATATCTATGGGCTGGCAATGCACAAACATTTTCCATCATTACAGCTTGTACTTAGTACTCTACACTGTACAGTACCAATGCCTATCCTTTACACATTCCTTACATTGTCAAACTATTCTTACACAAAGTCTATAATCCTTTAAAAAAAGTTGGTGTAAGAATATTGTATGCCCCAGCATCTTAAAAACAACAAAAATCAAGTAACTTGATTTTAAACAAGCATATCAGACTTGTCAATAAACTAAAATACAGAATAGGTGCAACACTATTCTGTTGCAAATGTGTTCATGTTGAATAGTGCTGGTGTAGATTTCTCCATCTATGGGAAGCCTGTGCATTATGGTAACATTTGGATAGTAAATCATTGTATTTTATGACAACAAATAGCAAGTGGCAGGAACATGTCTATGAGGTTCTTTCATTATTGTCTCAGCCTTGATATCAGCCCATTACGATGAGTTCCTTTAAAAATGCAGAAACCACTAGAAGCCTGCTACTGGTCTGCAGTTACTCAGAACATCCTCAAGGTGGCAGTATTATAATACATGTAGAACTAGATTAGGAAAACATGGCAGTGAGTGGCACGCTTGTGATGCCCAATAGGCTTTCAATAAGTAAGTGTGTACACGAGCGTGCTAATGTCAGTGGTAGTGTACACACTATATGATGTGTACGTATCTGTGAGCATGCTTGTACTGAATATCTGTTCACTGTGGGACTAAAAGGCAGGTGAGATCCATGAGGTCCACCCAGGCTCCTGTGTGGTCCGGTCCCCAGTCAAAAGGGCTCTTGTGAGGCTAAACACTGGTGATAGAGGCCTCTGCTTCATGGCCTCTAATGTCCACTTGCCCACTTCAACAAGTAATTCTGAGATGCAAGTCTTTTTGCATTGTTAACAGTCAATCGTCAACATTTAACAACCTAAAAGCAGCAATTACAATCCATCAGTTCATGGTAGGAGGGTAGCTTTTGTGCATTTTTCAGAGCTGGTGGTGTCTTTTTTGACCCTTATCTTTACCCTCTCTGTAGAAGTACTTTCCTAGAGTGTTGTACAATGACTATAGCAAAGTGCCCCCTTGGTCTGTTTCATGTTTTGTTTTTATGTACAGTACAACACACAATTACAGTTGATTAAGTTTTTTTGACACTGATTATCAGAAAAATGTCTCATTACAGTCAAAGAGAAAACAGTTTTCCACAAATGGATCTAAATGACAGCAGGTATAACCGGTCTTAACTATGTCATACTTTATCACTGGTGCAGCCAACTGTTCTTTAGAAGTTGAACAATAGACAAACTATCAACTGTATGAAACCAAAGATGTGACTTGTAGTTATTTGCACCTGTATCTGCAGGGACGAACGGCTGGCATAAACTACACTGTGAAAACAGGGACATCAAACCAACCTACCACAAGGTTACTGAAAGAACCAATTGGTGGAAGTACATCAGTGAAATACGAAGGAGTACAAATCTGTGTAGAGCACCTCATTCTCAAAAACTTGAGGTTATGTGTTAAGTCTGTGGATACTTAAAGAAGTACATGGTTCACTAATTAAGCAGCAAGAGTTCGAGGCTACAGCAACTGCCTGGGAGCATATGTAGCTTTTCAACTAACTAAATGCAATACAAAGCCTGGTGTTGGTAGCATCATGTTGGAATAATCGTAGAGGGTAAAATAAAAGCAAAAATAAATAAACAGAAGAATTCAGGAGGAAAATCTGCTATCCTGTTGAGAGAAGACATTTTTTTCTAGAAGGAAAACAGCCCAAACATTCAACCGTAAAAGCTGCACAGAACTGTCTTCACACTCATGTGGCCAAATAACAATCCAAACAGGATATGTTGCAGAACCTGAAAACTGCTGTTCAGTCACGCTCAACAAGCAACCTGACAGTTTGAGGACTTTGGCAAAGAAGAATGAGGCAAGATTTAATCACAGACTCAAGGCTGTAGAAGATGACAAAGGTGCCTCTACATGTCTCTGTTCTAATCACCTTGTGCTCTATACTCATACTTAAAATACTTATATTTCTACAGATTTATTTCACTTATACAACTAAACCTTAATTGTTAATCAGTGTCAGAAAAGCTTAATTAAACTTGGATGCGTGAAGACAATAAAACATGAAATACACCAAGGCTGGGTACGCAGAATACTTTTTATAGACACTGTATGGTATGGTTCAGGGTGAAGGAGGACTGTCAGGCAGTCCTCTCCTCCATAGTGGGCTTGTTGCTGGGGATGGGCTGGGCCGCATACACACTTCTACTGTGGCTGTCCACACTTTGAAAGTAGGGGTGGCTGAGCGCAGCAAAGGCCGATATCCTCCTGGAGGGGTTGAAGGCGAGAAATTGCTGCAAAGAAGAGAGGAGAAATTAAAGAGGCTGAGAGAGACTAATCAAGCAAAGTATGTGTATTTATGTATGTATGTATGTATGTATGTACAGTGGGTACGGAAAGTATTCAGACCCCTTTAAATTTTTCACTCTTTGTTTC
>NC_048420.1:11212362-11221522 GCF_013103735.1 Etheostoma cragini | reverse complement strand
GGAAAAAGGCTGCAATGAAACAAAGAGTGAAAAATTTAAAGGGGTCTGAATACTTTCCGTACCCACTGTATGTATAGCTGCAATATTAGGATATGTAGAATGTATGGTTAGTTTTCTAGGATTTCAGGAAATGGCAAATCACTAAAAACAAGTTCTGCATGAATAATATGGATTGTTTTAAACAGAGTCTCATATTACCCACCATTAAGAGGGCTCGTCCTTGCTCGTCCATGTCTGGAACTAAGTCCTCTATTGGCTTAGGGGGTCGGGGGGTGAAGGCACTCTGTGGTAGGGCCACTTCCTGGGGCCAGTCCTCTGCTGAAGGTACTCCAACAACACTGTGGGATAATAATGGTAATTAATCCCTTCACATGTGCTATGACTAAATTTACATGCACATATTTTCAGGATTTTGTCCTTATTCCAAAAAAATACTATTCAGTCTAAGCTATTTACATGGCTAATGACGACGAATAATCTGCTAACATTCCCTGATTGAGATGTATAGTCTGAATGCGTTGTCCAAAGAATGCTTCTCACTCCTGAATAACACTTGCATATTGCATCCACACGTCTTAACATGCTATATATTTAGAAAAAAGGCCTTATTCGGAATATCTGAACGATATGCTGTTTACATGATCCGTATCAAATTTAAAATGTTCTCATGTTCAAAATAGTGGAATGTTATTGTGCATGTAAATATACTGAATGTTACACATTCAAAGCCTCTCCAGTTCAAATCTTTGTTCAACTCATCCTAGGTTTTCTGAAGCAACTGACAGTGTTCTTGCATGCCTTTATTGGAGGGAGCAAATGACATTCACCCAAGGAGAAAGCATATCGTAATCTGGAAGGTTCTGCATTAATTACAGAAAGAAGAGTTGTGTGCATATACTGTTCCACATTTAGGCCATATACTGAATAATAGGTTCAATGAAGAAAAAATTGGATTTAAATTCCCCAAATTGTACTGGACTGCCTTTTGACTGACTGATTTATATGGATAGCCCATTAGAGTTTTGAGACTTTTCCCTAGCTTTAACATAGAGGAAATATGATATAAACTGTAACAGGAAATATAGCCAATAATACTTACTCAAAAATCTTTCCCAGCTGATCAACATCTGAGTTTCCTCGAAATAGCGGTCTGGGAAAGAGAAAATAAACAAGATCAGTTTGACTGCTGCTGCTTAAACATTTACGTGAGTCTGTGTCTTCAAAAATTGTGCTGCACAAACACATGTAGAGTTAGGAACACATTAAAATACATTTTAGTGTACTGAATTTATTATGTTCGAATTGATCTACTTTTGATATGAGTCCTGAGGCTTGCTATTCCACAGTACTGGGTAGACAAAAAGCCCATACAGTATATAAGCTACTGGCTCAAGGCAAAGAGGAATGTTTGACTCTGGTGTGAGCATTTGAAGTACACTGGCAGCTCCATCTCATGTAGTCAGGATTGTGAAGCAGTGCTGGTAGTACCACTGAAAAGGGGAGGGTTGAAAGAAGGGAGGAGAGCGGCAACAGGGCTGCTGGTGGTTTCTGTGGCTTTGGGCAGTCTTTGGATGCCCATGCTGGCCCTGGCACCCGCACAAATTCCAGTAGTCATCATCAGCACAAGCCTCCAGGTCGCTGCACAAAGCAGAAAGGCCTATACACCCCTTATGTGTGTGGGTGCCTGCTTTTGCTCTCTGTGTGTGTGTGTGTGAGAATATGTTTAGGAAAGTGGGAGGGAGAGGCGTGTGACGGATACATTGGATTATTCTAACAGAGAAAGGAGGTATGGGAACTAGACCTTCCTGCTCTAGCTCCTCTGTAAGGAAATTAGTAGGTGTTGTTGTCAAAGAGAAGACTTTCCTCTGGGAAACAATATGGAAACAATATTACTTTTCTAAATCACATAACATTATTAAATGTGCTAGGGTCACAGAAGCTTTTATTCTCTTATAACACAATTAGTCACCAGCAGATGTCAACGTAATGCAGGATGTTCTCACATAGGTGTGCTTGTAAGCATGTGTGTATGTATTCTCTATCCAGAAGCAAATACAGTTCAAGTGCACCCCACTTAACTGAAGTCAACAGACTGACTAGCCACCATGTGCTCCCTGTGTTTTCCCACTTGCAGGAAGCTTTGCATAGCTCAACACCCACACTTTCCTTCAGACTCAGACACTGGGAAGTTAGTCACACAGGAATCTGGCACATTTTTACAGCCATCTCTCTGTCACATGCTTTAACTCGGAAGTGGAATTGAGATAGAGTTTGTTTCAATTATTACCATCTGGCATCCTTACCTAATGGATGTCTCGGTGTTTCTTTACTCTTGAATATCTGCTTTAAACATCTGACTGAAAAGGATCACACCACATATGTCTTTCAGGGTAAAGCACTGCAGTGAGGTTTGAAAGCCATTTAAGATCAGACCAAACCAGTTCTGACTGTTGCAAAAGAAGAAGAAAAAAAAACTACAGCTATGTCATTGTGCCAAAACAAGTAGGGCTGATAATTCCAAGAGGTCCATTTTTAAACCTGGAGTGGTTTGTTGGTTTGTTGGAGAGGGATAAATGGATTCACACAGAGCTGGCCACTGGCATGCGTGTACAGTCAACAGTCAAGTGCAAATGCACATTTGCACACACTGAAGTATACACATAAGGGCTCTAAGGATCTTTTACTCAAGAGTTTTGCATGAACACACACACACACACACACACACACACACACACACACACACACACACACACACACACACACACACACACACACACACACACACACACACACACACACACACACACACACGGCAGTGAAAGGACATCTGAGATTGGATTGGTACAGGCAGCTGAGTCACGCTTCCTTTAGTGCCAACACAGCTCTGTCCCACATTCCACTGAGACAACCTCTGGAATGTGTGTGTGCATGTTTGCATGTGAGAGGGTCAATCTGACTGGTTGGGAAACGGAGAGAGAGAGAGAGAGAGAGAGAGAGAGAGAGAGAGAGAGAAATGTAGTGTGTGCGTGAATGTGTTCAAGCCTGTGTCAGTGTGAACTGTGTGGACATGCAAGTCTGTGTCAAGTTTGGAAATACATGTGAGTGTGTGTTAGTGTCAAGTGCAAACACGTGCATGTAGGGTTGTGTCTTTGAGGATTTATCAATCAAGTTCCAAACTGTGAGAAAGTCAACAAGGATGTGGGGCCTCTCCCATACCATTAACACAACACGTTCAACCTTTCGATTGGAGGAATGTCAACAAGCAGGCGCTGTCTCCCCAATTCACTCAAACCATGACTTACCCCGGCGCTATCCCAGCCATGCAGATGCAGACTTGTATGATATTTGCTCAAATTCCTTTGACAGGTGCCAAACTATTCTCGCTACAGTGGATAGTCATTTATAGGAATTTGTTTGTACAATAGCATGTTTGATAATGAAAGTTCAGAGGTTGTTGCTTGGGGGGGTGGGGGAGCTTTGATGTTTCATGAGTCATAAGGACATCATGAGGTTAGATTAGCAATTTTTTGATTGCAACAATAGGTAACAGGGTGAATGAGGGTTTTCAGTGCTCAGTGGGGCTTTCTTTAAATGCTTATTTTCATTATTTCATTAGAAACACTCACTTAAACTACCAATTTCATAATTGTTGATCAATCGCCCAATTGAACAGGTGGTATTTCTAATTTGATGTACCCGGCAATTAAAACCACCAGTGGGGATGTCTCGTTCGTTGTACCTGAGGTATAAAACCAATGAACAATGTTTTCTCATCCTCTCTTGTTCTGCATTTTGCCTCAATCAGGCTTTCTTTTACTTTCTTTCACTGCTTCTCCCAGGTGCCCTTTAATCTCTAACAGGTGGCCTTTAAAAAGCCATCTTAATCACCTGCAGAGAGAGGGAGAGAGAAAGAGAGAGGGAGAAAGTGTGTATGTTCCTGGCCATCAAAGGGCTCGGTCTTGCCTTCAGCCTTAAGGCAAAGTTGGACAGGTGCCAGATTGTGAAAACACACATATCCACACCAAAGCCTTTTACAGCTTGTGTCAGGGTGAAAGACGAGTACCTTAACATCCTAGACAACACACACACACACACACACACACACACACACACACACACACACACACACACACACACACACACACACACACACACACACACACACACACACACACACACACACACACACACACACACACACACACACACACACACACACACACACACACACACTATTGTTAAATTTTTGTTTATCCTTGGTTATTTATGTTTTTGCTTGGTTATTTTGGTAGTAAGATGCTCAATTACAGGTTCATTTGCCACACATGCTTAGGAAATGCCCTTTCTGATGTTCCTAATGTGTTAACACATTTTGAGCGTATGCCATAAATTACACCCAACTGCCATTCAAACAACAAAAACTGCCAACAGAGCACTGGAGAAGATTGAATGAAACCACCAGTAACATTCTCACAACCTATGACAAAAGACCCCAAAAAACAAAAAAAGCATAACAATTGTTTTCTTCACATAACTGTTACATACAACTGTAACAGTATCAATGGGTTTGATGTAAAAGCAGGAAAACAGGATTAACAAAGCAGACTCTGTCCTTAACTCTTCCCTCTGTTAGTCCATCATAATGTATGTTAAAGGATCTAAAGTCAAGATCTCATCTGAAACTATGAAAAATTGTCACATGTCACCATTCTTTACAGCAAGCTACCAAATAAAGCTTGAAGACATAACCTGGAGCACACATGGACAAGATGTGCCAAGACTGTTTAAAAGGATATAGCAGGGACAGATAAAAACAATGCTGGATAGTTCTTTGGTATATCCCTAGGACATCAGTACGGGCGAATTTTCGCCTCATTGACTGCCACTGGCCTATTGACACTTAAGATGACATTCATTAATGGCACTGGCCGATGTTGGTGTTGTTTTATTGCAGTCCGACTAACTATAGCAGCTTGTAGTAGACTACCGAATAGCATATATGCACCATGGCATCATTGTTGGTTGGTCCACATGGTGTGACTGAGAAGGCCATAGCATATGAACACAAAAGTTTTTATACACAACACACCATTCAGTGACCATCTCCGTCCCTGTATAGAAGCAATTTTATTTTGTCTTCTGTCTGTGTACCACATAGTCTCTTCCCTCTGTGTCACCCTTTGCCACTAGAGATTATATATTCCCACTGAGTCCCCCGTGTAGAGCGTGGGTGGTGTGTGTGGCAGCGCATGTTAGGGTGTGGGGACGGTTGGGGAAGGAAGCATACATTACAGGCAGGGGTGCTCCTCCTGGCACTCATCCCTACCTCAAAAAGACTGTTCTTATCTACTCTGAAGCACACCATTACAGCCTGGTTAGACCCCAGTTCAATGTTGATTCCAAGAGGCAGTTCTTCAAATACTATGGCGCATAAATATTAATATTAGATAAACCCTATGGTGGTAAAATATGTCCTTATGCCCTGAAATTCTTTTTTCTCCTTTCATCGGCAGGCAGCTGAACTTTTTTTTTTATTTTAGAAAAGTGGTCCGTTATTAGCTTGGCTCTCCAGTGTGTAAAGTTCGTTAGACCACAAACTGACAAATGCCTATACCAAGAAGCAGGATCTTGACTTGCATACTGCAACCACAGCAGACAGCCATTACTGTAATGGTTTGATAAGTCAACCGAAATGTGATTGCTCACTGCTCACAACGCAGCTGACAGGTGTCATTTTGAGAAAAAGCTGAAGAAACACCCAAATAACAGATTCTGTAGTGACAGCAGCAGATTTTTTCCAAAGAATTTACGTGAAATATAAATGAAGTGAAAGTAAACGGACAAAGTGGAGAACATAACACCAAAATTCAAGTGCAACACTAACACTCCGGGGCTCTGTTATTGAAAGCTCAAAACCATTTTGTGTGTGATTGGAGAAATGTGGTTGGAAGTGCCGATGTAAGATCACCCATGAGTGTGTGGTTGGTGGTTTTAGTCATTTTTCATTTTCTTTATAAACACTCCTAGGGGTTAGACCAAAATTCTCTTTGCTCTCACCTTCTCCTGAACATCTCAGCAAAGATGCAGCCGACACTCCACAGGTCCACCGGCGTGGCGTAACTAGACTGTAGAAGCACCTCTGGGGCTCGGTACCACAGTGTCACCACCTACAACGCACAGGAGGAATCAAAGAAGAAAATAAAGAAAAACGTACAAAGTCACAATTTCTTGCATGTAGTTTACCTGCCAGCAGCATTGCGTAAATGTCATATCTCTCACACACACACACACACACACACACACACACACACACACACACACACACACACACACACACACACACACACACACACACACACACACACACACACACACACACACACACACACACACACACACCCCCCCATTTTAGGCTTACATAAGACATGAAATCATATCTGGCAGGACACGTCTCCCTGTTCCCATTTAGGTGTGTACCCACACTGTCTTTCCACAGCAATCCACAAGGGACACCAGGAATACTATATAAACGTGTATATATTTGTGCAGTAGCACCTATTACAGTCGTAAAGAATACTATCTCTCACTGGATTAAACATGGCAGATACCTCATTTAGTTGAAGTCATAATATTAACCACCACCTGTCTTGGATCAAGCAACCCTGCACCCACCTGAGGTACAACGGCAGCCATTTTTGCCACTTCACACTAAGCATGGTTTCCAAATTTGTCCCATAGCCTGCAGGAAAGCAGCAGCATTGTTAACAGCTACAGTAGGGAAAGCCTCCAGACAAAACTCAGTGACCCCTAGTAAGAGAGTGGACTGGTTCCAGGTGCTTTCCTAAACTCCAGATTTTTCCGACAGCTTTTGGCTGCAGTTCCCTCCTCAGGCACTGCAGAGTGCTTATCTGGATCTTAGCGTCTGAGGCGAATGTTTGTAAGCAAAACGAGTGTGGTGTCACCTAGAAATCTTTATTAGCTGGCTTGGATTCTCTGTGGGAGTAGGAGGAAACAATACCCTGATCTTTCTGATGTTGTCCACATGCCTTTATGTGTAATATGAGACCAACGATCTACGAAGGATGTAGATTGCTAAATATGAGCAATCAAGTAACTTTATGGTTTCTAGACTTTTGGGCAGGATTTCTTTTGACTGTAGGAGGCTTCAGATTTTAGTAATACAGGTGCCAGTATCAATGATTTTGATTTAAGTGCACTAGTTTGTCCTTGCCTAGTTTAATTCTCAGTGGTAAAAAGTAGTGTTTTCGCCATGCTAGCAGTGTAGTGCAGTTGGTGGTCAGTCGTTCCACTACTTTGTTCCAGATAGCTCCATAACTATTGGATGAACTGCTGTGATATTTGATACGGATATTCATGGTCCCAAGAGGATAATTCAGTTGATTTTAGTGATCCCTCAACTTTTTCTCTAGTGAGCATCATCTAGTCAAAAGTTATTTTTGTAATACTTTGCTTTATGACAAAATACCTGCAAAACTAATGACGATTCCCATCAGCCAATGTTCCCATCATCAAATGCCACTAGCATGCCAACATAGGCTACGCCGGCCTACGCACAACTATAAATCAGCCTTAACAGGCTAAACCATGATGGACCTGGAAAATATAACCTGCTTGACACTCAGCATTGTCACTGGGGGCACATTAGCATGCTGATCCTTGAATTTAGCTTAAAGCACCGCTATTCCTTAGTACAGCCTCACAGAGCTGCAAGCGACGGAGTTTCAGTTCGTATTGTAAACTTTAAAGATAGGACCATGTAATTAGTTTGTAACTGTAACTGTCCTGATCATTTGACAATAAACTAATATTATTTAATAAGAGTATTGTCGTAGTAAAAGCATTGTTTGGGCAGCCTATAGCTCACTGAGTAAATGCGCTCTTTCCATGTAGGCTGAGTCCTGCAGCGACCCGGGTTCGAATCCAGCTGCGGCCCTTTTCTGCGTGTCATCCCCCCTTCCTCTCCCCCTTTCACATGTCTATCCACTGTCTCTGTCTAATAAATAGGGGAAAACCCTGTAAAGAAATCTTTAAAAAAAAATATTGTTTTAGTAATAGTACTATAAAATGTAAGAATTTAATATGCCACTGGGGACAATGATAACAATTCCCGGCAAAATATCCTTATTTATCATAACCATCGTAAATTGGCAATACTAGTATCATTCAGAATTGTGAGTTTATTTACAAAGTAGCAGGGCACTATCTCTCCCCCCCCCCCCATAACAAGAACTCCATTAGAAGGGTCATTATTCATGACCGCAGCTTGAAGGGCTCTGAGGCACAAACTGACCAAACATTACCCAAGCTGGAAGTCTTAATCAAGGCAGTCAACAGAGACCAATGAGAGAAATAAAATGTTTGGTCACATTTTTTTCTTCTAAACTGAATGGCACTATTAATAGTGCCGCGGGTTGCATTTTGCAGATGTGTGATACTTTCTGATCTCCTGCTTCCTGCTTCAGTGGAAATAGGGAGGAAGTTGAGGCTAGTTGGCTGAGATGTCGGCTGAGTCACGTGACCAGAAATGACACATATATTGAGAACAAACAGACTGGCAGTGAGGGTCATTGAAGATTTTTAGAACAGTGACACCTGAAAGAAAAGCATGAATGGAAGTTGCACAGCCCATATAGTCAGGTAACAAAAGGTCATTGCTGTTTAGCATGCATAGGAAAATTCAAGGCTGCAATGTCTTCTTTTCTCTGCAGCTACAGACTCAAACGCAAGTGACTTGTGTCTTCTGCATGGAGTTTGTAAGGCTGCAGAGTCAAACATCAGAGCTCTTATGGACATGCACACACACGTAAAGCCTTCTAGGAAGAACCACAGACCTAGAGCTCAGGGTATATCCGCCTCAGTGCGGAGTAGGAGTTATTCGAAAACCTGGCCACAACTGCAGATTTTTATGTGTGTGTATGTATATACACATACATACATATATATACATATATATATATATACATATATATATATATACACATATACACATATATATACACACATATACATACACATATATATATACATATATATATATATACACACACACACATATATATATACATATATACACACACACATACATATATATATATACATATATACACACACACATACACATATATATACATATATATAT
>NC_048420.1:11155507-11212262 GCF_013103735.1 Etheostoma cragini | reverse complement strand
ACACACACACACACACACACACACACACACACACACACACACACACACAGGAAGATGGGGTGTAATTTCAGATTGCAGTAGGCCTAAAAACACATGACTACTTGCAGCGCAGGAAACTGTTTTTGCAGCAGTGCATCTATAGCAAGGTGGTCTTTCATTCTAAATTAGCATTAAATGGAAAAGACGCTTTATTCTACTGTTAATCTACAGTGGTGTGAAAAAGTGTTTGCCCCTTTCCTCATTTCCTGTTCCTTTGCATGTTTGTCACACTCAAACCAATTTAAAAAATAGTCAAGGACAACACAAGTAAACACAAAATGCAATTTGTAAATGAAGGTGTTTATTATTAAAAAGGTGAAAAAAAATCCTAACCATCATGGCCCTGTGTGAAAAAGTGATTGCCCCCCTTGTTAAAACATACTATAACTGTGGTTGTCCACACCTGAGTTCAATTTCTCTAGCCAGACCCAGGCCTGATTATTGCCACACCTGTTCACAATCAAGGCATCACTTAAATAGGAGCTGCTTGACACAGTAAGGTCCACCAGAAGATCCTTAAAAGCTACACATCATGCCGAGACCCAAAGAAATTCAGGAACAATTGAGAAAGAAAGTAATTGAGATCTATCAGTCTGGAAAGGGTTATAAAGCCATTTCCTAAGCTTTGGGAATCCAGCAAACCACAGTGAGAGCCATTATACACAAATGGCGAAGACATGGAACACTGGTGAACCTTCCCAGGAGTGGCCGGCCGCCCCAAATTACCCCAAGAGCGCAACAACGACTCATCCAAGAGGTCACAAAAGACCCCACAACAACGTCCAAAGAACTGCAGGCCTCACTTGCCTCAGTTAAGGTCGGCGTTCATGCCTCCACCATCAGGAAAAGACTGGGCAAAAACGGCCTGCATGGCAGAGTTCCAAGGAGAAAACCACTGCTGAGCAAAAAGAACATCAAAGCTCGTCTCAATTACTCCACAACACATCTTGATGATCCCCAAGACTTTTGGGACAACATTCTGTGGACCGATGAGACAAAAGTGGAACTCTTTGGAAGGTGTGTGTCCAAGTATATCTGGCGTAGAAGGAACACTGCATTTCATAAAAAGAACATTATACCAACAGTAAAATATTGTGGTGGTAGTGCGATAGTCTGGGGCTGTTTTGCTGCTTCGGGACCTGGAAGACTTGCCGTGATAAAAGGAACTATGAATTCTGCTGTCTACCAAGAGATCCTGAAGGAGAATGTCCGACCATCTGTTCGTGTACTCAAGCTGAAACGAACTTGGGTTCTGCAGCAGGACAATGATCCTAAACACACCAGCAAGTCCACCACCGAATGGCTGAAGAAAAACAAAATGAAGACTTTGGAGTGGCCTAGCCAAAGTCCTGACCTGAATCCTATTGAGATGTTGTGGTATGACCTTAAAAAGGCCGTTCATGCTCGAAAACCCTGTAATGTAACTGAATTAGAACAATTCTGCGAAGATGAGTGGGCCAAAATTCCTCCAGGACGCTGTAAAAGCCTCATTGCACGTTATTGCAAACGCTTGGTTGCAGTTGTTGCTGCTAAGGGTGGCCCAACCAGTTATTAGGTTTAGGGGGCAATCACTTTTTCACACAGGGCCATGATGGTTTGGATTTTTTTCCACCTTTAATAATAAACACCTTCATTTACAAATTGCATTTTGTGTTTACTTGTGTTGTCCTTGACTATTGTTTAAATTGGTTTGATGTTCCGAAACACTTAAGGGTGACAAACATGCAAAGGAACAGGAAATGAGGAAGGGGGCAAACACTTTTTCACACCACTGTATATATGTCTTTTTTGTCAATGAATGTTAAATATGTGATGTGAAAAAACAGCAACGTACTAGTCCATCTCAACACCTTCTGACTTTCCTGTCATGCTGTTTGTTGACACACTGTTTGTCACTTGAAAGTAACCATTAAGCATTTGGGAAGTTATTAACTCTCTGCTCCTAAACGGCTCATCTCAAACCCCAGATTCTAGGATAAGGGGGGCTCTTTTTAATTTCCAAACAAACAGTCAACTGTCAGCCCTTCTTTCACCCTTTTCTCCCTACCTCCTCCATCTCTCCTGCAATCTCTTGTTCCTTCTCTATTAAATGCCTTTTTCTCTGTCCGAGTCTGTAAAACATGCGACTGAAATGCAGTAAAGTCTACATACAAACAGTTGGAGAGCTTGTAATATCCATGAATACATTTTGATCACGCACAGTTTCACACACTCCATAAAATACTCAACTGTACCTGTATTCAGGAAGTCTTAGGTCAGTTGTGTTACTCTGACAGAGGAACATGCTCATGAGTCACGGCCCAAACAACTTAAAAACGGTTCTCATGGAGATAATTATAACACATAGACTGTAGACTATTGTTAAAAAAACCTTCATCATTTGCAATGATGTTCTGAGCTTTTTTGTCCTTTCCCTTCCGACCACGTTTGCATTCCTTCTTCCTTAGTCTCTTTCTCACCCTTCTCGTTCTGCATCACATATCCGTCAATTACTCCCTCCTGCTCTCCCTCCTCTGTATAGGCCACATGAAAACAGAGACACAGACACATCCACCGTATGTAGGACAATTAGACAGAGAAAGTGAGTCACCCTTAACTGTGCAATACAACGGTTTGCTCTTCAGTCAGCTGCTCTGAATTTTCAATCTGTCTCACTGCCTATCTGACACCCTTCTCCCTTCCGCATGGTAACAAAAAAAGCCAGAGGAGGTCAGATAAAGCCTAGGGAGAAAAAAAGAAAGAGTTGGAGAGAGAGAGGCATAGAGAGTGTGTGAGGCTGACTCCAGATTAAAAGGACAACATTCTGGGAATTCCTTTCTGCTGAGAGCATCCTCCCCCTCACCAACACCATCCTCCTCCTCCTTAGCCCTCACTGCTGCTCCCTGCTCAGCTTCAGGGAGGAAATAGCTTCTCCTGCCCCAGAGGACCTCCGGACCTCCTGGGCCAGACCTCCAACCCTGTCTGACTTGCAACATCCGGACCTGTGCCTCCAACGCACTGGGATTGCACAGCGGAGGAGTTTGAGTAAGGATGAGAATGGGGTGTATGCATTTGAGTGTGGGGGCGTTTGGTTTGTGTTATGTGCGAGTACTTGCACGTGACTAAGTGAGCACCTGCTTTTGCCTGGAGTCATGTGATTCCAAGTGCTGTGTGTCTTCAAATGCAAGTTATCTGGAGCATGTGTTTGATGGGTAACACTTTACCTTAAGGGGTGTGCATTAAACTGATATGACACTGTCATTACCCTGACATTTCATGAAGAAGTCATTTGACTGTTGTCATGACAACAATGTCTGTGTTATGACAACTTGACATTAACCTAGACAACAATACCAGTCATAAATACTGTATCTCATATCAGTAGTATTAAAACTTTAAGAAACTGTTTGGCTTTGTGTTAACATTACATTTAACTGCCAGTGGTTGGTTTTTACATTGGCTTTCACAAGACCATTCATATTGTGCCATGCTTGTTGTCTTTAATCTCAAGTAAAGTTAAACAATTTGGACCTGTCATAAAGATGTCAGTTTAATTACACTGTCAAATGCTTTTATAATGGTGTCATAAATAATTCCCTGACCTCAAGCCATGGGGAATCATTTGGACTTATTAAGATGTTGTGAAAGTTAGAGACCAGTTTTTCGACAGTGAATGCAGTAAGAAGGTTATTTATGGACTTTTTGATAATAAAAGTTAGCTTTATGCTACTTGTTGCTAAAATAACTTCCAATAATAATGTGGTAAATTAGGAGGTAAGCCTTTTGTGCTCTGATTAATATGTCATGCGACCCAAACCAGTGACTGCTTTTATTATAACTCAACTCCTGGCAATTTCTGCTGCTCCCCGCTGTTTTGGAAGAAGAAAATAACGAGAGTGGTAAACTAGCAAGTAGTAAGACACTTTAAAATGGGTTTCTCCACCTGCCAGATCACACTTTAACCCTGGGATATAATATGTTAATTAGTGATAAATTAGAGGTGGTAGGTGAACTTAAACTTTGGACAGACCTAAGCTAAGCTAATTGCCCCTGGCAGTAGTTTCATATTTAATAGACCAACATGAGTGGTATAGATCTTCCAATTTAAGTCTTTCCTAAAAAGGGTTAGAGTATTTCTCAAACTATCAAATAATTACTTTAAATGGCTGCCATGGTTGCAGTATGTAGAGTTCCCAGAACTTAGCAATGACTTCGACAAGCACAAAAAGGTACAATGACCCAAACAACAAAAATAATACACACGTTGTAAAAAAACAGGAATTTCCCTTTAATTAATGGGAAAATTATGTTGAGTTGTTACACTCCTTCACCCCTATCCACTGCTAACATAACACAAACGTTTTCCTGTCCCTCCTAATGTGGGCTTCCGAGGAGGACCTTCACAGCGACCTGATGTCTTGAGGATGAGACCGGGGCTTCGGGCTGCAGCACCGGAGGCACTGGGGCTGATGAAGCTTGGCCGGGGGCCCATGTTTGCATTCCCTCTCACTGAGGAAGCCAAGGATGAAAGAGCACCACTGCACACACAGACACATGCCATCTACACACACACACACACACACACACACACACAGAAAAGTACTTTTGATGCACCAGAGGGCACATGGTTGTTGTAATTGAGTCAATAAGAGCAGGATTCAAAGTTATAACTTTCAGCAATTACTAAATAAAGTGGATTAAACACGGGGTGCAGTTAAGTCCCTCAGGTAAATGGCTCGACTGTTTCTTGCTTCAAGACTTAAACTCAAATTTGATTACATTCCTGAAAGCACTCCACCACAAATTAAAGTCTTCCTATGTGTATCTAAGCAAAACTGATAAAGGCTTCCGAGTGTATAGGCAAGCCACATATGGGAGAAGGAGAGCGGATGTTATAATAATAATGTGCAAAACTATGCACTGAGAGTACAGTGGAGCTGAGGCTGTAATGGTGCTTCTGCAGAGAGGCCCCATTCAAAGCTCTAGCAGTCAGCCATGTTGTAAACACCATTATTTCACTCCTCCCTCACTTTCCCTCTTTCTTTTTCTTGTTCTACAAAAAACACAATTTACAGTCTCAACAATACAGCTGCTAGAGAAAAGAAGGCCAAGAAAGGAAATAAGTAGAGAGTGGGAGGGGGAGAGAGAGAGAGAAAGAGAGAGAGAATTAAAAAGAAAATGAGGGGAAAAGGTAGAGGCTGAGAGAAGGGGGCGACATAGCTACAAGGCTAGAAAGAAAATTGCAAGAGCAGCACACACACTGTATACAGTAAAACAGAAAAAAGGGGCACTACAACTGTTGCCAAAGTATGCATAGTGTACAGGAATGCAGCGTGGGGCCCTCGGCGAGCGAAACAAAGACAGCACAGTCAGTGGCTCTCTCTTCCCCAGTGCTACCACATCCGCACATCATTAGCTGGAAAATTCCTGATATATGCTGTAATTTTTTCTCTTTTTTTCCTCCTCTTCCCGTTGCTGGTACAGACAAGGCTTTAATATCCAGATGCCGGTGTGTGCGGGAGTGTGCACGTGCACCATACACAGACTGGTCAGTACCCCTTTTTCCCCACCTGGAGCATTGCCAAGAGACCATAAACAATTAATGCAGTGAGGTGTAGGGGAGTGCTACCGCTGCTCTTTCAGTCTCACTTAAAAGGGGATGCACAGAGCAACAATTAAATAAGACTTGAACTTTGCATTTGAGGGCCTGAATCTGTGTGTGAAACATGAATAATAATGTGACTGCGTGGCTTTGAATGCATGAGTGTACAGTATAGCCCTGTTGATACATACTCTATGTATGTGAACTGTGCATGTTTGCTTCTGTCAAATTGGACCAGCCCCTTTGCTCCAGCAGTCAAAGCATAGAGGATGACTTTTCTTTTTTTTTCCCATGCAGAGCTGTTTGAGGAGATATCTAAACATTCCCAGAGTGCGCTGCACGTGCTCTTCTGCGTGCAGTGCAAGGGTTTCTCCCCCCCTCCCTCTCCCTGCCTGCCTTTCTGTCTGTCCAGAGTAGAAACATATTGTGTGGCAAAAGAAAAAATTCCCAGACACAACTGTCCAGTTCATCCTTGGTCATCACTGAAAAATTTCAGTTCCATCGGTGTCTGTTCCTGAACTCTGTTGCACTACTAATGACAGAGCGCTACTTGCATGTACAGCATAGCATATTTTAAAGATTATCCTAAAACTGCATGTTTTACAAAGAGGTTGTCTCAAAATCATTGTCAAAAAACTGTTAAATAAGGCTTCACTTTAAATAAGAGCTATAAATTAAGAAAGAAGCTTGTGGTTTGCAGACTTAGACATCTTATCTGCGTTATAACTGTCACTATCTTGTAAGATTATCATAACTTGCAAGAGAGTGAGAACACACCAATCTACGCTTTCCAATAACTCACACCCACAGTTTTTAATTCACATTTGTAGTCAAACAAGGGCCCAAAAATAGGAAACACTTTCAGAGTGAAAATACTAAATCCAGACTGAAGAGCCTGACTGCTCTTGAAAGCTTTGTATTTTAAAAGCCTGTCTGCTGTTTGAGCGCAGGCAGGAAATCTGGTTTCAATTTGTTTAATTCCGTCTGAGATACGGGTGTCTTATTTTGGTAAGCATAGTGGGAGGGCTATAAGCAGAGGAACTAGGGGGAAGAATCGGGAAAATACCTTTGATCAGGTAACAATTTTACTACTTTGTATGTCACCAACAACCGTTTACAGGAAACCAGTGACTGCACAGACTGTGTTAAAATATAGTTTTAACTAAAACTAATTGGTTCCTTTGATCATATAAAAAGGAAATTTAGAAGCCATTTATTCACAGAAAAAAGTGGAAAAGACCAGGCTTAAAGAATCCTAAAACTCCCTTTGATATATTGTGCAACTCATTCAACTCAGACTCACTTAGATAAGCTCAGAGACAAGACAAAAAGACATTTTCGCCACTAATACGTTTATCTTATCTCCTGTGAATTATGGCACCCCTCAGTTTATTTTGGTTTCAAACTAGAAAAACACAGGACGTTGACAACAACAATAGTCTGGTGGCATTCCCCTTGAGTTTTCAAAATCTAATTTAACAGGCAACGACATGCGCATGACATGCTTGAGAGTGGATGCTAATGGGTTTCACGGGACTATTCTGTCAGCCTTGTACTACAATGGTTACCAATATGTGGCTAGTGAAGATGAAAACACCAACATGGTCGGGTTACTGGAGGTTATCTTTTAAAAACACCTGACTTAACTTCTATATCTTTGTCACTTTCAGAGGAGGAGACGCATTCACAAAAGGAGCTTATCCACTAGGCGGTGACGGCGCTAACCGTTGCTAGTTAAGTTCTTAGTTTCTAGATTCATTAATTATTTACACTGTCTACAGTGTTTAAATGACACGTGACCAATCTGCATCAGTGAAATAAAATATTCCATTAGATATAGTTGTGAAAAATGCACTTTGGTTTGATGATTCCTTTTGACAGCAAAGATATTCCTAGTTCATTAGAGCTGCAAACTGCATTTTTCAAATATGTAAGTAGTATGTATTGCAATCTGTTGGTTAGCTTAACTCATCCACTATCAAATAATGCTATTAAAAGGTAATAATCATTGTATTTTTGACTGAAGCAGCTGACTGATTCTGAGCAGGTTTAAGTAATCTATAAGTAATCTGTACAACGTGATTGGATAGGTCGAAGTGAGATGATGAAAGATTTCCTTCTTACTTGTTATACCTAGCAGGGTCTTTGGCTTAAACATGCTCAAATTTGGGAAAGTGTTTAGATGTTAATAAGTCCTATTTTAACACGGAATTACCCAAAGGAATTTCAGTACCACTACAGACTCGTGGGTTGTATTTTACTGATGCATTTATTCCAAATTGAAGCAACATCAAAAGAAATGGTTTTCCCTAAAGTTCTTTGGCAGAAATGGGATCTCAATAAGACAGAAAAAAAACCTCTCCGCTCAGATTAACTCATCAGCTTTTCCTATCTGCATGTCACTCAAGGCAGTACAATGAGCCTGTAGCCATACTAGGGTTGTTAAAAAAACAGCAACGGACCTCTAGGGGCAGCCTAATCTGGACCCCAGTAACAACCCAATGGGTGGTCTCCCTCCCTCTCTCGGGAAGGGTGAAATATGTGCAACATAGTAGGCGGGTGATGCAGATGAGGCCATCCGTCACACACAACCATGCATGTGCAAATACACCCAGACTCCATCAAACATGCTTATATCCACACACAGACCACATTTTCTGTCAATGACATTAAAGACCCATTGGTTGCTAGGTGAGAAAGCAAATTCATCACAAAAAAGAGAAGTTCAAGTAATGCTGGTAAATCATCAGCAGAAAAGTACAAGAGTGCTACTTTCAGTTAGTGACACTGGGAAAAAATGTAAGGGACTCTTTTTGACAACGTTATGCAAATGCTCACTGCAGCCATCTTGTCATTCTAAAAGTGCTAAATGAATCACTTTGAAAGTGAGAGAGAAGTGTCTTGTTCACTTAAGCAACAGCAGTTCTCCAAAACCCATCTGTCTGCCAGTAATGGTGGCATTAGGTGACTAAATAAGCAACTGTTGGTCTGTTGGGCAAAGGGGAAGATCCTCTTAAGTTTTGTGTGTATCTGTGTCCATGTACGCTGCATGCAGTGTAGATTATCTGCTTTTATTAGGAAGAGGAAATACTGAATGGATGAATGGTGTGTGTGTGTGTGTGTGTGTGTGTGCGCTGATAGGGGGATTCCAGACACAGGAACATTCATGTAGAACCAAAGACCCCATGCTCACATTGCAGCCCTACGCTCCAGCGCACACGTGCACTGACACATGCACAACCTCCTCCATCTCATTTTGTGGCCCAGTCAGTATAACCAAGAAAGGAAATGAGTGTTTGAGTGTGTGCACAACACATTCACATGTTAAGTGCCTCTGTGTGTGCATGAGTAGTTTCGGGGACTGGATTAGGACGTTCATGTCTTAAAGGGTGAATTCCCGGGTAAGATTTCTACCCTTGACAAAAAGTGACCCCATCTAGTCATAAATGAAGTATAACAGCTACACAAAGACAAAACCTCAAGTGAAACCACACACACAGTATGTTGTGTAACAACATGTAAATTATATGTCTTCCTCAGAGTTAAATGTGTATTATCGACATCAATCTGAATGATAAATTATAGAAATTAACTGAAGGAAATACTGACTAGTTTTATCTGAATCATAAAAACTACCCTTGATAACAATAGTTGGTTACGCAGTACTCAAAGAGAGAAAAAGCCTGAAGAAAAAAAGCCTTATAAGCTGTTAGAAATTCAACCAGTTAAAAAAAACTGTTCTGAAATTCTAAAAAAAAAAAATAGGAGTACTTCTTAATAATTACAGACTTAATATTTAAAGTTCCTAACCCCAGTATTACATTTATTATCAGTGAACAAAAATGTTTCAGATAAAACTTTAATTCCTCACTCACGCTCCTTTTTCTCACACACACACACACACACACACACACACACAGTTACAAAATATAATTTGTACAACCTCTTCATAAAAAAGGTACAATATGTACCATTTCTGCGTTAAAATATCTAAAAACGACTATAAATGCCTTAGACATTGTGTTGAGGTGTGCAGTTACACTACCCCAAATGTTTCCAAGAATGTTCAAAAACAGAGAAATCTGCAATTTTATTTCTGGCGTCGTATAACCTTTGACCCCTCTAAATACTCTAACTTCCGTCAAAACTCGGGAACCCAGATGATAGGATGAGAGTAATTGTTAATCATACAATGTCACAGAAAGAGTCCTACTCAGTAACTGTAATACTGCTTTTTTGTGCCACATGGCATTTTGTGATTAATCACATCCCACTTTGCAACACAGTAATACAGCAGAGACCTTATTTAATACATTTCATTGATCCAGGTTAACATTACTACAATGTGCTCGTTGACAGGTAGCTAACATTAATGCTAATAATTGGTGGGTAATATTGTTTTTTGACACTGTAAATGAATATTGGTTCCAAATATTGATTTTATTTACTACTAATAACCGGTTTCGGACATAAAAAAACAGCACTGGTCGATTCATATATCTGTGTGAATGTGAACCAAATCAGAAAACGTTACTTGTCTCTCATAAATACAGGCTTATAACCATGTACTCAGCTACTGTTGCTGGCTACCTTAATCTTAAAAGTCTCATCTCTTCCTATTTCAGGCTCTTCTAAAGACTCCTTTCATTCTCCCTCTCTTTTTTATCTGGTCATCAGAGCCCAGAACTCAACAGTTGGACATCAAAGTGCCGACAGTCAAAAGGGAGGGGTGTCTGTCTCTTCTCGTCTGTCCCATCCCTGTCTGCAACAGCCACTGAGGGATTTCTGAGACAGGCCACAGGGGCCCTTGGCTCTCACTTTACACAGAAAACCCTATCATTTGGCCCAGTGCTGCAGAGCCAACCGATGATGCCCTCTTAAGTGCCCAACACATCATTAGACATTTTTCATTTAACTCTCTGGAGATGGGAGGTTAATTTAAGGCAGTGTGTGTGTGTCTTTTAGAGTAAGAATGACAGCCAAAATATGAATTTCCAATAATAAAAGCATATGCAATGAGGAATAAAAGCATATGCAATGAGTGAACACACTCTAGACTTTTCACAAAATAAAGTATAAAGTCAAAGAGATGGGTTTTAAGAGAAAAGTAGACAGAAGGGTGATACGGGTATGAGGTTTCTGGTTTCAGTACATCAATGTGTTCTTGTTATTCCCTCACTTGTTTTGTTGATATTTTCTTTTCTAACTTGTGTTTTTTTTGTTCCTTCTCTTTTTGGTTAGGAATATGTTCACGTTAAAAGAAAATTTGCTCTTTTCTGTCAATAAAATATCACTGTACCTCAACAGATTGCTATACTCGATCATTTATGGGAGAAGAGAGAGAAAATAGCGAGGGGTGACAAAGAGACAGAAAGTGTTACCACTTAGTCCATGGAGCTTGGGATGAGAGTTTGGGACAGTTTGTTTTGATTCACTCTGTTGCAGGGGACTATTGGACGGGCCGGACTGAGTTCAGAAATTGAACAACATAACTCACCACAGAGGTGAGGGCCATCTGGAAGCTGTAGATTCGAGCTAGACCAAAGTCGGCCAGTTTGATCTGTCCTCCGCTGGTGACCAGGATATTCTGGGGCTTCAGGTCACGGTGAACCACGCGGTGCGAGTGCAGGAAGTCCAGCCCCTGGAGCAGCTGGTACATCATATCCTGTAAGACAACAAAACAGAAAGGACAAAGAGAGACAGAGGGGAGATGACTTTTAGTAAACATGACAAGGACACCCAATTGATACAGTAAAGTTAAAAAACTTTAGGATAGTGGAGTCATGACAAGGTTTAAAACCATGATGAAAAGAGATAATAAAATTGATTACATTTTTATTGAATTGAATATTAACTAATGAATTTGATTTCCAAAATAGTTCAGCCTTAATAGTCCTTGCAAAATGGGAAAGACAGGTGGCTTCATGACCCCAAATCAACATTTTAATTCATTTTGCTGACCTTAAACCAGGCAACAAAAGGCCTAAATGAGAGGACCCTGCAATGAGAAGTTAAGTACAAACGCTGAGACATGGTGGTATAGAGGGAGTTAAATAGAGGAGGCCTGTGTCTTTTCTTGTCGACTGTGGCAGATGTTTGATAACTGACACACACGATAGAGGCAGAAAGAGGCCCCGTTTTGTACAAGCATGGATCTCTGTTTCTCAGCAGCTGTCCTGCTTGAGTTAACTGACGCTCGTTCTCCTTTAATGCCCAAGAACTGACCTCAGAAATGGCACTTCATCCATGACACACTAGCAAAACTAACACGGTTAAACTATGTACAAACCAGGTTAGACTTGCTGTTCTTTCTCATCCAAAATATTGTCTATATCTGTAAACAAATAAGTCATTACAAGGGCTTGTGGTCAGGTTTTTTGCCGGACCTATGGTTTGGATTGTTGTTAATAAAATAAAGTCAAGGGAGAGCTATTTCCGCTTAAGGCCTAATAAGACAAGTCAAATCAAAATCATTAAGTTTTTAGATGATGATGGAGACAATCTTAGAGATAGTAAGAGAAGAGACATTTGTAAAATGTTGTGGTGCTGGAGGTGGTGTGTTGCATCTCATTGCCTGAACACCTCCCTCAAACACACACACACACACACGCACACACACACACTTCACCCCCCCCCCAAAAGCCTCCGCCAAGACCTCACAAGTGACATGGACCTGAGCCCGTAGTTCTATTCACTGGCCGGCCAGCTGGTGAGTGAGTCAAAGGGGTTTGTACACTCAAGCAGAAAACATTAGCAAATGGCGCGGGGCTGGCTGCTGTGCTGGCCATAGAAGACAAGGCAGGACGCACCACACAATACTGGGGAGATTGGGAATGGTGTATATGTGTGAGTGTGTGTGTGTGTGTGTGTGTATACAAATTGGGTGTCCTTCTGGGTCTGTGTTAACATAATGGTTGTATCAACTCTATTACCATTTGTGTGTGTGTGCACCTCAGACTGCGTAAGGGTGCATCTGTGTGTGTGTGCATGTGTGTGTGTGTGCCCTCTGACCAAGGGCAGGCAGGATGTATAAACAGACCTTCCTTTCTACATCTTCATCCAGCCATGACCTAGCGGGGAGGGCAGCAGACAGACATAGGAGAGGCAGGCAGTTGGTTATTTAGTGTGTGTTAGTGTTTGTGTGTCTGACACAATAGCATTGCCCCCCATCAGTTCCTCTCCGCTTTAAATAGCTGTTTCACCATGCTTCCTTTCAGCAGCATTTCCTAGTAAACACTAATTATCTCAAAAGTGTGACTCTTGGACAACACACACAAACAGTCTTGGCCTAAGAGCCATCTTCTCTGCCGTATCAATTGCCCTCACAATTGAGTAAGTAAAGATATTCCAACTATGTTTAACAACATAACTTTCTGCATGGCAAAAAGGCAAAGTAAGTTTAGAAATTTAAAAACTGCCAAAATAATACTGCCCCAAAGTCACAGACCCCATGTGTCACAGAGAGCAATGGCGATCCATAGTTGATTTCAGCAGCAATAAGGCTCGCAAGAGTTGCTCAACACACAACTGTCTTCAATTGGCAGCACTTCAAAACCTTCAAAAACCCCACAAACAATTGAAAACAAAATCACACAAAAAGGCAACAGATCTGACCCTGAAAAAGCAGAAGGACAAGGAAAAAAGGTAGTCAGCGCTCTGCAAGATGCAGTCACAACATGGCTTTCTGAGTGCGCCTTCTTTTCTAATGCAAATATACCAGAGGCAGCCATATTGTTTATTGTAGCTATGCACAATATGGGACATCTGCCGGTTAGCGTTAGTGTAATTCTCTCCCCATGCTTCATTAACCTCCCCTTTATGGGCTCAGAGAATGGAGTTGTAGAAGCTTGGATGGTGGCGGTAGAGGGGGGTGGGTGCGACCCAAGCGCTGGCCTGGCTGAGGAGCACTGAGGCTGGGGCAGCCCGGCTCCTTGATGTCCTTCCAGCTCATTTGATTGCTCTTTCATCAATGGCCATGTGGTGGGTCTTGAGTCTGAGTTAGGCAGAGTGGGTGGTGGAGGGTGGGGGGCTAAAATGGACTGGCTGGGGCAGGGTGTCTGGTGCTGGGGGTAGATTGGTTTTGAAGAAAAGTATGCCTGTTCTTTTTGGTTTAGGATCTTTGACTGAATGTAAATGTTTTTCTTTGGTTTAGGGTATTCAAGTGTGAAGTAGGTAAGCATTTAATGAGATGGGCGCAGGTGTGCCTAATTTGGGATTCACTCTCGGGTATCATCTGGTATAGCCTGGGGCAAATTAAGTTGCTGGGAAAGGGGGCAATTGGGGGGGGGTTTCTGTGCAGTGTCCACTGTCCTAGAAATAACAGGGGATGGTCCCTGTGTCATCGTGTCACTCCATCATTGTCCTTTTGTCCCCTCAAGGCTCCAGCTGTATGGATGTTAGGAGAAAGCAAAAGAAGCAGGGGTGCCTTAAGGGGTCTTTATGCTTCAGACGGCATGCTTGTTGGATTGTTTAACAGCGTCGTAAACCTAAACGTAAAACTTCCTCCCCCAAAACTTGCCAATGTCAGAAGGGTGGGGGGGGGTGCTTCCAACAATTTCTATTCTCCAAAACTGACAATCCTTTAAACATGTCCACTTTCCATGTACAGGTGAGGGCATATCCAGGTGGGCTGAGTTCAGAAAGTAAGCAGGATTTGACCTTCTCAACTATCTCAAGTTGTCTTTTTCCCTTTATCGCACAACTACTTCCTTCACTTGTTATGTGTACAAGCAAGTACACTATAAAAAATGCAGACGGCGGAAACAGCTGATCACTCGTGAGTTAAATGTTTGCTACGACGGAACTTATCCGGCAAAGGCATTTCCATATCCCATTTAGTGTATCAACTCATTTTAGGAGAAAAAGGCAAAAACCACCTCAAGCTAGTGGAAAACGTTTTTGAACAATTGTGGAAGTTTTTTCGAATTATTTTGCGATACTTCAAAATGTGCATGAAATTGTGTGAAAGGAAACTACTGACAAAACAAAGATGAGCAGCAAATCCAGACATTTGAGAAATGATTGGAAAAGGACTCAGCGTTTAAATCGATCAGTTGCAGATACGTCTGTCGACTAACAGAAACTACAGTGCCATACACTATCAACTTCAGCAGAAACCCTGGGAAAGCCTTAGGTGTGATCTACCCGACTCGTCTACGCTTGCACAGCATCCCACCAACATTAGAGTTCAACACAAAAACTTTCACACAGAAACCCGGCCCTGGGGTGAAAACCAACGGTTACACTAGCTTCCAGAACTTCTCTGTTTCAAATCTGACACTTTAAACTATGCATCTCTCCAAATATAGGAGATATATATATCTCTCCAATATTGTACATGATACGTTTACAGACCTTGGGGTGAAATGTGATAAAGAGATTTTTTTTAAAGGTTTGAGTGTGGGAATTATTCAAATAAAAAGAAACGGTTACAAAGGAAAGGAGATGGCAACACATCCATTTCCGACCTTTTGGCAAAGTGTAAATGGACACTCCGTTGATTTATTTAAGGATTTGGAGAAAATGTATAGTGTTGGGAAGTTTTAATGTGTTCATTGGAATTGTTGTAAAGAACTGTTAGCAATCTTTTTTCTTTGCTTTTAAACACAAAAGGAATGATTTTGAAGTCTAGTTTCTCACAGACCTTTTCTCGCTCTACATCTGCAATACAGTGTAAACTTAGAGAAAAAGGGCAGAGTGAAAATAGAGAAAGCAGTGAGCCTCTAATTTGGAGCTTGTCTTCCACATGTGCTGCCCTCCAAAATGCTCCAGTACCTCTAATGTTGGAGGGATTTCACTGTGTCCTCTGGCCAAGAAAACTCACTCAGTACCATACAGACACAGCTGTTGACATCCTGTGCTCCAGCCAGAGACTATTAGCAAATAGCTTCCTATATATTCAAATTAAGTTCTTACATGGTTTAAAACATGTCCAGGAATATGAACTATGTCTTTCTCACTGATGTTTCAATAGTGAAGCAAACAAAAGTCTCTCATGGCATTAAAGACTCCAGTTAATAGCAATGTTCCCGAGTACTTAAAGATAACAATGACAATGGTTACCTTGATGGTCTCAGGTGGTACTCCAGGGTCGGGGGCCTTCTCCAGGTAAGTGGTCAAGTCCTGATCCACGTGCTCAAAGACCAGAGTGAGTTTGGTTTCTCGGTCAGTCCGAGAGACTGTACACACGTCAAACAGCCTGGAACAGGAGGAGATCAACACAATTGATTCACTGGGGTCCACTCTGCTCAGCATGTTGCAACAAAGAAGGTTGAATTACAGTACTCTACACATCTAGCAAAGGCAAACCACTGCATTGGCTTTTCAGTACCATGTACAGTAGCATACTACGGTCTTTTGGTTCCACCGTGTAAAGCTTTTAAAGGCACACTACAAGTATCTTGCTTACATTTTACACATGGACACTAAAATGTAATAGGGGAAAGCAAATCTCTAGTGATTTCATTCACAGCAACAGACATGTCAAACACAGGTGTAACTAATGACATTAATAATGACTTTTGACTTACTGGAATTCTTTATAGAATGAAGTCTGTGTGTTTCCTGCTACGACAAGTCAAGATGTCTGTTCATGAGAAAGGGGTCTATTGCCACAGCAAAAATAAAGACACAAGGGACATGCTTTCTTGCTGTTTTCTTTTTAAAGAAAAGGATGATCTTTCAAAAACAGCTGAGAGTTGAACGTATCTTTGTGGTTGGTCAGGAAAGCATTTTCCATTCTTGGACATTAAATCTGAGGTTCTTTATCAAAAACCTGAGTCTGGACTCTTGGCTGCTTGGTATTTTTATCTTACAGAAACTTGCGAGACAAAATGAACATGCTTAGAGAGCAGAATTGCCATCAGGCCTCTAACACAAGCGTTTAAGGCTGGGTTTCACTAGGCAACAAACTAAGGCCAAGAATCCAGATTATGTTGGTAGACCTGCCAAGGCAGGCTTTGGTGAAAAGCTGAAAAAAAAACTATCTGGGGACCACAAGCAGCATTCCTCAACCAGCACTATGACAACTCCTGATGCTCTATGGAAAGTCGAGTTGATCCATCTGTAGCTGTTGAAGCGGCGGAACTTTCATCCCAACAACACATGTGTGTAATCTATTTATTTATTCTATATTATCTTTTCGTGCAGCACTTTGGAAACCTTGTGTTTGTTAAAATCGTGCTAAATAAATAAAGAGGATTGGACTGAACACACGAGAGAAAGGGAGCCATCAGACACATTGTGTTTGGTGACAAAGTAATGGGTTACTGTAATTGAATTACGTTCGAAGTATCCCATTATAATAAGTAGTAAGTATAATAGTATAAGTGAATTTGAACGAGCCAAAAAAGTGGTAAATAAGATCTGTACTTAAATAAAAAATGAAAAAATTGTGTTCCAATTTCAAACTCCGGTGGATTTTTGAGGACTTCGGTTACCTGCTCTTCCAGATCTCTGCAGGGTGAATCCAGACAGCTAGCTAGACTATCTGTCTAATCTGAGTTGTATTTTGCAGCGGCTCTGTGTGGAGTTTAGCGCCGCCCATGAGGATTCTAATTAGTTTTAAGAAATGCCAATAGACCAGAGCATATTTTCCGCCCATCCCTGAACGCTATTAGGAGGTTGACCGATTAACTGGCAGATTTTGGACAATTTTACATACAGACTGATATCAGAGTATATCAAGCCGATTAATAGGCAGGCGCATCTGCGGGCAGCCTAGTGTTAAAAACATAAATAGGCGACATTTTTTTACATCGCAACCAGACCAGTTGTCTCCAAGCCCTCCCTTCGTGAAGCCGTATGTATGACAGCATCAACAACAGGTTCGTTAGAGATGAGCCAGATCTGCGCATTCAACGACGGCAATCGCCGCCCATTGCATTCCGGCCCAGTTAGCTCGAGTGGAGTGGGCGCCTATGTGTGGAGGTTTGCTCCTTGTCGCAGCGGGCCCGGGCTCGGCTCCCGCTGCGTGTCCTTCCCCATCTCTCTCTCCTTTCATGTATTTATCCGTTGTGTCAAAAATAAAGGCAGAAAATGCACTTAAAAAAAAAAAGAGAGAGATTTGCGTCCTACTTGATCCCAACGTGCACTGACATCGTGCTCTGACATCATGCACATGTCCCATTTCCTTTGTATCTTTGTACGTTAAACAAGTTGGAGGTGTACTTTGAAAACCTTTCAAGGAAGTGTAACTACTAACCACGGTGGCATACAACGGAGCACAGCAGCGGCATAAAACAACTGGCACATGCACAAGATGCAGGCAGCACTGATCGGGTACCGACAGCAGCGCAGTTGCTTTTCATCGACTGCAAGACCCAGGCGGACCAGAGCATGCTGGGAAACACCGGCCTGTCATCTGATTTAACAGCTGATTGGTTCAGAATCTAATCAAAATGATGTTTTATATAAGCTTTTAGTTTTTGAATCGGAGGGATTTAAACTGCCATTGGTCTGATTTAAAGGCTTATTCTGTACAAACCACATCTTGTGTGGCTAATAGTTACGTTAAGAAGTCAGAGAGACTAAACCCGTTCAGATCATGGATCACATACAGTCTGTTTAACAAAATCCGCAACAGATCGCATGAAGAGCCTTTTGAGACTGTGTACAAGCTGATATGTCTGATGACATTTTATTAAATTGGAATCGGACCTTACAGGATGTGAGTGTTTCTTTGACTTCCTGCTGGAATCGGCGGGAAACTGTCCGACTTTACCGCCGCTTTTTGTTACCGCCGGCCGCTGCCTGCTCTCGTCCATTTTACAGGCGAGGCGCAGGTCGTCTCCAACAAGCTTATATTGCACGTCGACATCGCTGTGAAAGCTCCCAGAACATCATTTATCAGAGTTCGGTTTTATCATAGTCCGTTGCCCCTGGGAGTGTTGTGGTAAAAAAAATAAAAAGAGGTGGGGAAACTATAAATTCTGTGATTAAGTGGACCATCACGCGGTCACCGGTAAGGTGGGCCATGTGTATACTGATGAAATCGCTATAGGCATTTGATCATTTGATCACTATTCATTTCATACATTAATCAAAGTTCTTGTTAAAAAGACTCAAAAAGGACTAGTATGGTCTTTCTCTGTGCCTTCGTCCTCAGCCTCTCTCTCTGTTCCTTCTCCCTCGAATTGTCCTGTCTCTGTTTGTCTTACCTTTTTTCCTCATCTCCTCTCTATGTCCCTCCTCTCTATATCTCCTCTCTCTGTGCTCTCTGCATCATTGTCTGTCTCACCATTGTCTTTCTGTAAAATGAAGTTAAAATGAAGAAAAGACAGCTTAGCACATCAGACTCCTTTCTCATGAACAGACATCTTGACTTGTCATAGCCTGTCGCATTATAAGCCAACCTTTCAGGTAAACAATTAAAAAAATATTTGGCATGCATTCAATTTTTAGGTATCCAGTCTGAAGGCTATAGCCTATGTCTACAACTGTAAGTTATTTGAATTTATACTGTCTCTGTGCTAGAAGCATTTCAAAAAGACTTCCCCGCCAATCATTTCAAATGGTACCCGGTCAGAGTAAACTTGTCCAGTTATTTCTCTAAAGGACTTTATTATGTCTGGGATTTGAAGCCATGTAGCATCATCCACAATAAGCTGTGAAGACATTGCATCCTAAATTATGTTTTATTGGTAAGCTAATTAAGATAAATGACACTATTTCAGGCTATATCGCAACCGCGGTTGGTTAATATTATTATAACATTAACTAGCTGACTAACAAAAGGAGCTTGTCCCTAACTTTCAGTGGCTTGAATACTAGAGAATGCATGAAATTACGTAAATACATTTTATCTAACAATATATCCTGAATTTTACGTAACATACATTGGCTAATGGGAAAAGGTAGAGGTGCATTGCATCTTTGTGTCTGAAAGGAGTAACCTAATCAACGCTGGTTGAGTCAGTGGCATGAATCTACCGTGAACCAAATTAACCTCAAAAACATTAAGTTTAGTACCGTTTTCCAAGCTCACTCCATTTGGGCTTGTAGCCAAGGCAGTTTGCTGGCATCAGGAGGAGGGCTGCCGTCTTGATGGCGCTTAAAAAACGGATTTCCGTTTTTTAAATCTATTCATTACATGAGACGCGATGTAGTGAAGGCTAGTGACTGTAAATCTCTGATGCAGTCTGCTGCTTCCTGCTGGCTACGCAAGAGATTGGTCAACACTGAGAGCAAGCTACTTACTGTATGTCATTCTCATAACTGCGAATGAATGAAACTGATAATGAAACTCAAACAACATAAGCTCAATTAAGAATGGCTTAGGAACGATAAGCTATTTAGAGGTGGACAAACGCACTTTGGAGATGGGTAATCGCAAATTTTGGAAGTTGCGTAAACAACGTTTACCCTACACTACATCCCTGGTCACCCCTGTCCGTGGCTTTCTCATCCACTCTATATCTTTTTAACGGAGCTAATTGATAACGAAGCTAATTGTTGCTAACAGAGCCTTCAGTTCTCCGTGCCTGTATCCATGTATGGACAATAAAAACTCTTCATTTTTATTAAATTGGCTGGATGAGTTGTAAATTACAACTCAGCTGTTTGAACAGACATCTGCTCAGATGAGATCCCAATGGGTGCAACATGACATGTAACAGTAGGATCCCAAAACACAGATAAAACCCTTCAATAAATGAACAACGATCTAATAAAGTGAACAAGAATTGTCTTTAGATAGCCCTGTGAAAGGTTTGTTTGAAAGTTTATTTTCTTCTTACCCGTTTAATTTTTTTTTTTTTACAAGTATACAATATGTTTTTAAATTATTCATTTTTAATTTAAGTATACAAGTTTAGATTGGTGAAGTGTTCAATAAATGTTTTTGTTGAGGAATTCTTATGTATATTAGTGTTACATATTACATACATCTTTCAAATAGAGGTTTAAAAACAAGCACATATCGGCCAAAAGAAATCTGCAGCATTTATTGGCCGATCCTGATGTCTAAAGGCCGGCATCGGCCAGAGAAAACCCATATCAGCCAACCTCTAACTGCCATGTGGAGTAGCCCAGGGGGCCTGGCAAAAAAGGACTTAATAGTGATCCTACTCAATGTCACATCAATATGTTGACATACTATTTCATGTGCTACGATAATTTAAACTAGCTAATCACATAAACCGTTTTAAAATCGAAGGCACGGAAAGAAATCTTTTCGGAAGCACTTTTATTCTAATGCAACAATGCCAACGCCCTTGTAATCAACGTAATTGGAAATGCGGGAGTCTTTGCTGTTAGTGAGAGGCAATTCATTCAAGGTTTTAGTACTGTGCATGATGTCAGAGTAGACGGTCACGTGCCCTCCTCTTGAAGCACTGGGGTTAAACGCCACTCACAGCTCGATTGTTGGGCTACAATGGGGGTTCTCAGCAGACACTGAACATATGGAATGAATAATGGGCCTCATTACAAACATCCAGGGGTTGCCTGGAGTCACACAGAAGGTCCACACTGCACCGTTTCTGGCCTCAGCTGCCTTGCTATGCTGGTTGGCTAAACTGGAGGATAGTGAAGCTCCTCTAATAGTCCAAAGAGCCGATGGTCTGCACTGTTGAACCGATTTATTGCAACAATGCAGCTTTTATTGAAACGTATGTTTCCATTGTAGGGCACTAAGTGTGTTCAACCCCTAAATAAACTAACCTAAGAAAAACTTATGGCTGCTGACGTGGTTGTCTTGCAGTGAGAACAAAACCCATTGTGATCCCATTAAGAGAAACTATAACCAGTATCCTCTATTATTCATTTATACACTGGGGAATTATTGTTAGAGGCACACGGGCACTAGCCATGCTTCTGAAATTTCCATTTAGTGCTTCCCCTCCAATCCCAATAAACCAGAAATAAAATAAGGACCAAGGTCAGACCTTGGCTAGTGCCAACATATGACGAAGTATTTGACAACTGACCTCTGAATGAACAATGCATTACAAAACTGAAAGAAAATGGCCTCTGTGTGCATTGCTAAGAAGGACAACTACAAAACTGGGCTGTAGGTAACTTGTTTCAGCTGTGGCTGTATTCAGTAGGCCTGACTTACAGTAACTGAGCTGGGAGAGTGTCCGTGTCTTGCTCAAGGGCACATCATAGTATGTGAAAAAAGCATTTATAAATTAAAAGAGAGATGCACATTTGAAAAGGTGCATACACTGTTCCACTTGATACTGCAACCCAGTAACCTTTTTGAGGGCAAGGGGATGGAAAGGCACCAGTTTTTAAGGATGTTCAGTCAAAGCTGACTCATTTAAAGTTACACTTTTTGCATGAGCGTGTATGAAGTGGAGCAATGTCACTGGAGCTGACCAATAATGATAAATAAGAGGTGTGGTTTAAAAAAAATATGAACAAAACTAACAATACACACAATAATGAAAATGGATGTGTGCACCTACTGCCTGCTAACAATGGCAGCAAGTGGCTAGTTGTTATCCAACCCACAATATCATTTCAGCAGAAAAAACGTTAAAGAAGGAGATTCCAATAAAGAGGACATGTATGGGTGGGCCTTACCTAAAGTTCATATGAGGCAGCATGGTTGCCACCAGAGAACATCAAAAAGGAAGTAACGTGTGTATCTGTCTTGTACACCACACAAAATGTATGTCACATTCTGTCCCTTTCTCACACGCACACTCACACACACTTACCTGACAACATTGGGGTGCTCAAAGGCTTCAAGCTGCCTCAGTACCGCCACCTCCCGGATAGTGGAGAGAGGCATCCCCTCTTCCTCCGTCTGCACACGGACTCTTTTTAGGGCTACAAAGCGTCCCCCGTTGTTCAAATCTCTCGCCTTGTACACTTTCCCATAGGCGCCTTCTCCAATCTCGGCCACAGGTTCATATTGCTTACCAGAACTTTCTTTGTCCATTTTTGCAGTTTTTTTTCTTGTCTCTTGTTGGAAATATTACGGGGAATCCCGGCGAGGGTGACGAGCCAGAGAGTTTCTCACAAAGGCATATTCACAGAAAAGAGTTGGCACATGCAATGCCTAGATGACAGGGAGACACAGATGGAGGAAGACACCATCTTTGTCAGATTTGGTCAAACTGTGCTCCAGGTAGGCAATAACAGGACTGTCATCGTGTTTTATTATCAACACAAGAGCCCCGACGCGTCCCAACTTCCACTCCTCCTCCTATTACGCATAACAACTCATGTCCTCCTACCACTAACACAAAGTAAAGTAAAGTAAAGTAAAATAATTCAAAAAAATAGCACCGCTAAATGTAGCCTCCTCTTAAGCTAGGTTTGCACCAAATAAACAGTCTCGCGCATTCAGAAATGTATCCCACATGCAATGTTGATGAGTTATGTCCATGTGGGCTGTCTTATAGCCTACTCTGTTAAAGAAAATTAAACATTAAAAGACAACACGCTAAAAGAGAGCCCAAACCTTACACACAAAGTTGTGTTAAGTTAGCCAAATAAACTAGCTAACTGCTTCTCATGTACTGTTTTATCAGTTTCTGTTTGAGGCGATTGGCGAGCACGTGGCTGTCTAACATACTGATTGCATTGTCTGAACTTCCTACAGCAACAGTCCATTTAAAACACTGTAAAACTCGCTTTTCAAACCCGAAACCGTTGTAAATGTGTAAAACAATGCATTAGCAGAGTTTTAAAGAAGTCTTCATCCGCGTACATAGCTTCTTCTAATTTTTTCTAATTTAATTGTGCGTGGACTCAAATAGGCTAATATTAAATTCTAGCAAGTTAAATAATTGCTCTTTCGGTTTTTAAAATAGTATTGGTTTGTAAAGCAACATTTCACGCCTCATAAAGACATGTTTGGCATATCATTCTGCACAAATATCCCCACTTTCAATTTTTTTTACCTTGGTTTATGTTGTCAATCAATTGTCGTAACGTCGGCATGTCCGAAAAAATGCTGAGGAGGCATTGGTGTCTCGGATAAAATGTCCTGCATCAAACGCATCCCTATCCACTGTCCTCCATGCGGGGGCCACACAGGTAGTTGGACGGTGCAGGCTCTAATCCCCCATCCCTCAGACTACACTAGCCCAGGCAGAGACACTCAAACAAGGGAGGAGGAGGAGGAGGTGGAGGGCTGTAGGCCTACAAGAAACGCACACACACTCTCACTGCAACTTTGTGTGTGTGTGTGTGTGTGTGGGGGGGGGGGTGTGGGACGGGGGGTGTAGGATGGGGAGAAGGGGGGTCATAGGACAAAGGCAAAAGCGTGATACAGCCGTCCGAAACAACGCTCTTCTTTGGATTGTCTCCTTTCTTTCTTCTTTTTTTTCTCTTCCATATATCCCCGGATAGGCAAGGCCCATGCAACTGCAGCCCCGCTCGCCAGTGTGAGCTCCGTCTTAGCCTGGCTTTCCCACGCCGGCTGAATGTGGCCTGACCCCCTTCAGAGAGGTTTGACACGGAGCGGGGACATTTCCGCATTCCTCACCGACTACAAAGGCACACCGCCTCCTTTTTGCTCTGCCTCGGCCTCCTCGGTGCTTTACCATTCATAGTCCTCTCCGCGGGTTTTGTCTCCTGTGTCAAAACCGGGAGCACCGCAGGCATCGGAGAGGGGAGAGAGGTGGTTTATTGGATGGACGGCCACAAATCTATCTCTTTGCGACCATTGAGAAACTCCTGCGGCAACAATGCACCAGCGGGGATGCAACGTGACAAGCTCGCCCTAGTTGGTCCTGATGGGTCAGGTTCAAGGCCCGGTGGCCTGATCTATGGCTGGGGGACTCCTTTCCTGCTCGGGTGGTCTTCTGCAGGGCTGAACGTCCCACTACTAACGTGATAACAATGGGGGCTGGCAACGTTTTTTTATTTTGAAAATATGATAAATTCTGCAGACCATTATCAACAGGGTTGATTGATGTCATGCAAAATATATAAGATTATGACATTTTGCAATCCACTACATGTTTTAGGCCTAATAATAAGTATAATTTGTTTATTTGTAACACAGCATTACAACCAAGTTGGCAATCAAGATATACTAAAACAGGGCTACTACAAATTAGCATGTTATGGAATTTATTATGATTAACTCCAATACTGTCATGTCATAGTAACTTCTTAAAACCTCCAACTTAACATTTAGCCTATTTATCTACCTACTGAAATAAAATTGTATGGGCTATAGACCTACTTTAATAATTAGCTTTAATCAATTTATTTAAAATATGAATATGTTTCATTTTTTTATGTTTTGTTTTATTCAAATGGTACGGTTTGTGCTTAAAATTATTGTTATATCAGATTTAGCCATTTAAATATTTAAAAACTCTTCAAACTTGGACAAAGTTGGTATTTCACTTCTTTATTTTTTTTTGCAAAAACATAATTTCATACATAAATCTCATTCATATCTCAGATCCTTCACACTAAGAAAAAACAGACAGAAATGCCAGAAACTAAAAAAATAAATAGTCACAAAGCAAAAAAATATGAACAAAAAGCTACATAATAAATGCACACTCTTTTGTCGTTTCCCAACATTAATGTAAACATTTATAAAATCAAATTGTCTATGAGACTGCCGTATCTTCAAATATTCAGAGGTTATGTTTTCTTATTATAAATGCAGTCCAAACAAAGTAGCTTGAGAGTTCATTCCACCAGTGGACTATTGCTGGGGGTTTGGAAGCTATGCATTTCCTCGCTGCCATCAAAACAAGATCTTTGGACATACTTTCACATTTTGTTACACTTGTCAGACATATTAATTCCCATAAGACATAAATAGCGTGAAAAGGGAATAGATGCATTTAAACACAGAGATATCAGCTTGGTAACCACACTTTTTTTCTTCCTTTTAAAAAAAAAAATGCTGGACATGACAATACTTGATGTCAGGTTACCACAATGAATAGCCAATTACAGGCGTGTAACCAAACTCTATTAGCATAACTTCAATGAAAGGCTGTATTAGAGACGCACAGAAGATCATAGGAAGGACATTCCCCCGATGCTATTATTTGCATTCCAACTGGTCTTGCATTTCCATTAAAGACTAAAGCTGGGGGAGATAATGACATGGAAGTATGTATGACAATCTCTCCTGTCCAACTTTATAGGCAACCCCAAATTTAAACCATTTGCATCACAAAACACACAATGCAGACAGTGTTTCCCAGACCAATTACTGTAAATGTGTGCATTTACATGTTTTCATTACCATTGTTCATGTGAAATCAGCACTGAGAGCCATTGCCCAGGAAACATTAGCATGCATACTGCCCATCTGTCTGGAGTACAAACCAAATAGACCTGTTGTGTGTGGTGAGATGAGAGACAGACCCATAACTCAAACAGTTACACACACACACACACACACACACACACACATACATTCTTCAACAGTCATTATTTAGTCAATATCTGACACATAAGCCTCCACTAATGTTTCCACAGTGTGTGTTTGTCATCTTACCTTGATGGGGTTCATGATGCAAGAGTCATTTAAGGAAGGTTGCAGGAACATGATGGTCCAATTAAGAACATCCTGTTCTGGGAACAATATGTTCAACATCTATTTTAATGTTGTCTTCCCATCCAAATTGAAAATTAAGACTTTAGTTGACGCTTTCTGTCAAAATTTTAAACTTTTTCTTATGTTTTTCTCACTTTTTTTTCAACATTTTTGACCCTTTTTTTGACGTCTTCAACACCTTGTAACACTTACTTATTAACTTTAGTTTTACAGTTATTTTGGGGATTTATGGTCAATAAACCTCTTTTAAAGCAGACTATACCTAATGTTTGATTTAGAAAATTAAAATAATGTATGTTGATGGATAATTACAGACTGGAACATGTCAACTTTACTCAATACTACTTTATAACCATTTTTTTTAAAAATGTTATAAAATTGATCAAGACACCCCAAAATGAATTACAAATAATTTAAAATAATTAATTTGCACTTGCCAAAGAGCGTTGTGTGGAATAAATCATGTTATTTTGGGTAATTACAAGTGGATAGTTAAAAAGAAAATTGATATAGAAAATTGGGTCAATTTGACCCAAGGACAACAAGAGGGTTAATATTGTGCTTTTCTTCAGTTCTTGAAGTTGCAATACCATGTGCTGACAATTCAAACTATTAAACAATTCCTATGCACTTGTCTTAGCTAAGGGCATTATTTTAATGAACTTAAATAATCTAATGACTCTTTTTACACTTATGTCATGCCTTATTTTGGAAGCAGTTGCAGTGAACAGGGCGAGAACAGCAACAGGTTTGTCTTGATTTTCAGACACATAGTTGCTTTAAATGTGCTTATGTGTATTTGGAGACTTAATAATTTCACTGTTTATTGTTGGGTTTTGATACATGCATGGTGTGTTAACCATGTGGTGGAAGTCGTGCCCAGATCCTTCAGTAAAAATAATGAAACAGTGAAGTAAAGCATTCAAGATGCTACTTAGTACAGACTTATTACTAGCAAAGTGCAGTTAAAGTATCAAAAGTAAAAATCTAAAATCTAATTGCGGTAAAAGAGTTCCTGTGAGTGATTATTAGCTTGGAGCTAGGTTTGAGACACAGCTAAATACAATGGCTTTCAACATAGGGGTCAGACCCCCTCTGCAGAGTCACAAGATAAATCTGGAGAGTCATGCGATGATTAATGGGGAAAGAAGAAAAAAACAGTTCTGCTACACAAATTTGAATTTGCATGTATTTGCATGTCTAATCTTTCTTAATTTGTGAAAAATCTGATAATTTGGATCTCTTTCACCCTCAAACAGTTATCTAAATGAAACCAACGCTGGAAACTGGTTTAATTTTTAATCGTGTATTGTTTGTTATAAATGTATCATATGTTTTAAAAAATAAAATCACATATCAACAGTTGTCAGATAAATGTAGTGGAGTAAAAGTACAATATTTCCCTCAGAAATAGTAATAATATAAAGTAGCATACAATGAAAAAACCTAAGTAGATTCAACATACCTTGAAATAAGAAGTACTTGAGTAAATGCTTAGTTACTTTCCACAATTATTGTCAGTTGCAGGTGGCTGTAGTTTCACTGTATGTAGCTCCAAACTAGTGAAGATTTCATGTCTTGTGGTCACTCCTTATCAAAACTTTTAACACTCCCATACGGTGGTTAAGACACAACAAGAGTGGCTGCCAAACGCCCCAACTGGCATTTAAGCTCAGTCTTACCATAAATCTGCCACTGGCGTAGGAAGTAACAAATAATGCTACTTAACAGAGCAACTCTTTTACATTTGACTATAAAATTATACTAAAAAGGTGGTCTGACTGTTTTCCCCTCTGTCAACATGTTCATTAACATTGTGGCCAAGTTTCTGTTAGACAGGTTGCCTAGACAATCCCTCAGGTATGTACAGGTCCAGTAATAAACTCTTTCTGCTCACTTGAATGTTGCTGTGATAAGAAAGTGCAAGGCGTTTGGGGCGGAACTGCTCATTCTTCAGGTTCAAGTAAAACCAGATAAGGAATCCAATATCAGGAGGAAAGGGAGAAACCAAAGGGTGTAATTGCGAGGGCTATGCCGCCTGCTTTCATGTGTCTCTGAGTTTGGGTGACGTTAGAACTAGCTCACAATGCTCATCATTTTGAGGCCAGTACAGTAATAATATGGTGTCATGTATTCACTAAGCCAGGTCATTTGAGTCATAATGTTCCGCTCCTTTTGAGCACCCCAAAAAGGCTAGTTTTCACTGTGACTCTTAGATGTGAAAGAACACGCATTGTGCTTGTGTGTCTGAATGTGTTTGCCTTCATCCCTGTGTGTGCGTACGTACGTGCGTGCATGCATGCATGCGTGTGTGTGTGGCAGCTGCTGATCAGTCTAGCCAAGAGAGAATTACAGCCCTCTCCCCAGAGGGATGAGAGGGGCCAACAAGGGACAGGTGACTCCCAGTCTCTCCCAGATCTCCTTACACCCACCCACTCACACAGCAGACACACACACACACACACACACACATAACACATGCACGCACACACACACAGAAACACTATAAAGAGAGAGGGAGAGATTGATTGTGGGCCTGTCTTCCATGTCCCATCTTAATGGAAGGGGATGTCCATGCCACAAGGCATAGGGTACAATGATAATAATGTGAAGTCTTTAGGTAGACAGCTGTCACACCTGGGGAGGAATCTGATAGGATGTGTGATATTAGATCCCTTGTTAAGTTCCTAATCCCATTGTCAGGATTTATAAGCATCACTTAGTCGGCGGTGTGTTTAATATTTAAGTGACATTTTGAGTGTAAAGACAGAACCCAACGTAGTGCTGGTAGACAATCCGAGTCTGTCTGTTTTTGACTTGATTTCCTCCTTTTTCTGCCACACTGAAGTCCAGAGTGTGTGGTGCAAGTAAAGCCCCTTCTCTCCTCTTTCCTTGCCCTCCTCTTCTCCCCGGCACCGGCCCCCAGACACAAGCCTCTTTCTGTTGGGGCATCGTCATGGCAACCAAGCCACTAACTTCAGGAGGGGACATAAAAACCTGCTCTTTTAGGGGACACAGGAACACCTGCCACCTCCGCTGAAGGGGAGGGTTGGGCTGGACGCCTAGCCACGAGCAGACACACACTTACATACAAATTCATGTGGTCACAAATGCAGACACACTCTCTCACACACACACACACAAACATAAACAGAGGATCAGTGTAACATTCAAATGAGACCTCTAACATCTGCTCCCCTTTAGAAACTCATTTATCTTCCAATAACATCTCTGTGTGTTTGGTGGCTTTCTTAACTAATGTTTTGGCAAAAAACATGAGGGTTTTTATGGAAAAAAAGAATACATTATTATCAATGTATATTGATAAGGTGTATGGTTTCCGGCCAAGACACACATTTTTCAACAAAATATTTCAGCAACGTATTGATGGATTGGAAATACTTCGGCATGTGGCAAGTGAATTCATGTGAAGTAACATTTAGTGGATAAAGAGGATATTTGAAGAAAAGTATAACGTGTTAAATAATACAATAGGGATAACAAGATATACCTATATTCAAAAGTTGAATATGTACTCAATTCTCCATCTCTGAACGATTTGGAATGATTGAGATTTCTCTTGGCACAGCCACCAGAAAACTTACAAATTTCAGACGGGTTGGTTACGTCACATTTATGTCGTCAAGCTCAGTTGTAGGCTGCAAAGTACGCTTAGCCATCACCGGAAAAGTGCTTTAATTGATTTCCCTGGTTTCCTTCAAAGTGTATGGCGTCGCTGTATCCATTTTCTTATACTGTCTAGGCGTTTTTCTCCCATACTGGAATGTTGTGTGGACTAGCCAGACCCTCCTCCACAGCGCTATGGAGGAAGGTCTGGCAATGTGAGACTAATCTTGTCCTTACCTAGGCTACGCCTCAGACACTCCCTGAGTGAATGTAGAGGAATATATCTTCTACCAGCTCCTCGAAAGCTCACCAATAAACACATATTTATATTTCTTTTAAACTGTTTACAGAATAAATAAATGAGATATAACATGTAATTAGTGAGCTCATGAGATACTGGTACACAGATTTCCCCCTGTTTCAGTATTTGTGCTAAGCTATCCAGACATTGAGAATGGTATTGATCTTCTTATCTAACTACCATAAATGCTTTTTACCAAAATGTTAAATTATCATATTATTATAAGAATAGAGCAGCAGCCAGAAGGCTATGAGCGTTAGCATAGCATCAGCTTTAGGACTGAAAACAGAGGGAAACAGCTACCCTGGCTCTGCCCAAAGCACCTCCAAGGAACCAAAGAACAAAATCCTAAAAGCTGCGTTAGCATTAGTTATTTTTTATTCTTTGCTGTGATTCATTTAGTCTATATGAAGGGGTTCTTTGAACAGCACTATTGTTACATTTCCTCTACCTGCTCTCATGCCTTCTAACCATAGTCAAAAGGCATTTTTAACATGACTTTACTAACCTTTAGGGCAAATAGCATGTCAGTTTGATGGCAAACACAATGCAGCTTGACAAAAGGACACAGCCGAGGCCACAATATTATAAACCAAGCTAATGTCAGTCAGTTGTCATTCTTCTCAAAGGCGATAGGAGAAACTACATCAAACAGACAGCAGTTTAAAGCTCCCGCAGACCCTTTAAAGACCCCAATCAATAAGTGTCTGTTTGGGGTCAGCCGGCAAGCCAAGGCTTCCTGCGTCCTCCTTGTGCAGGAGGAATATTCTGGAGAGACTGGTGAGTAAACCTCTGGTGCCTGGCTGCTGTTCATTAAGAGTATTAATGATTAACTGAGAGTGCTATTGTCCCCTCTGGCCCAGCTGTCCCTCCTCCGCCGTTGATCCACTCCGATGCCTCTGGGCCACTAAACTGGCTCCATTCATGTGCTAAAGTGACAGCTGCTCCTCACATTCCGCAGAAAATTAACTGCAGACGCAGGGAAAAAAACAAGCTGCGAGCAAATGAATAATATTTGACAGATTTCTTTTGTGTTTTTTTTTTAAATGATGAACTGGCGATTAAAGGGTGGATCGGAAGGATTATTTCAAGCCTGCGCAGTGATAGTTAAAGATGCGGAAGATGGGGGGGCGGCACTTAGTCACTCAAGGGATGTGAATCAAGTAAACAATGCAACTTTATTGTTGATATCAAAGTTATCAAACAGTGTGAATACATTTTTATAAAGTTCCTTTGTCACCCATTACCCCATAATCATATCAACAAGTTTCTTTTGTTATCATTCCTAAAGAGTAGCATATATTTTATTGTATCTGACTGCAATCAAGAAATGAGGGTTGGAAAGGACTTTGACTAGCTCTTGAATGGTGCCGCAAAAAGTGTGTTTTTATTTGTACAATTTAAAGTGGACAGACAGAATGCAACACAATGCAACCTGTTGTTGACAACCTGTTGAACAACCCGATTTGGAGTTGTATATTCGGTCATCACTCACTGGCATTTGTACAAAGGAATTGGAACCTTATTGTTTTATAACACAATATAAAGAAATCAAAGTTGGTTTATCTTTCTTCAGGGAGGGCACTTTAATATGATCTTAAAAGGCACCGCTGGTGTTTCACTGGCATCTGTGGCTCTTACATTGTGAAGAATTGTTATTGTTTCACCTGGGAACAATTATGCCATATTGTCTGTAATCAGTTGAGTGGTAACAGATCTGTATGTGCATGCTGTGGGAGTATAGGGCTGTGTTTCTAAACAGCATATGGTCTTATGTCCTGTTTCCTTCTATTTGCACTCCTTTGAGACAGGTGGGATCTAATTACTGGTAACATGATGGTTGTTTTCCACATCGCTTTCAATTAGAGGGTCTCTTTCTATCTTTGTTTATGGTTTTTTGCAAAAGTAAACACATACTTTAAATTCCATTTTTTGTGTTCCTGAATGTACACAGGGATGGACAAAAGGAGAAACACCTTACAACACAAAAAAATGGCCTTGGAGTGAATATCAATGGGTTAAGGCTTATAAATATTAGGTTTTGCTTAGCTTGTTGGAGGTGTGGATACATCTCAGTGTTTTGTCTTGAGGCTTTAGCAATGTTGCTAAGCAATTTCTCTCATACAGTGGGTGAGAGTCTAATGGAACAGGCGGAGGATAATGGCTGACTTAGGTGGAGCATCACAACGGCAAGAAAGGAAGATCCCCACGTCAAACAACGCCACGCACAGGCGTCCTCCACAAAGGGAAAGTCCTATAGAAACCAGCAAGTGGCGACGATGGCAGGTATGTGTAGTCTGCAAACCATCAGTCATGAGCTGGCACATCAGGCGATGGGTGTCAGATTCAGCCGCTGGGCTCTTGGATCGAAGAATTACAGTTCTTTGGCAGCTACGACCATGACTAAGCAGCCCTGTTTAGGATCCGCTTTGCTTTCCCCTCATGGTGATGGGGCTAGAAAAGGTGCCCTAAAAATAGCTTGCCTCATACTTCCCGACTGGATTACTGCATCCAGAGGGAACACCCCATTTGAACAGAAACAAAGAAAATTTAATTTTGGAGCCTGGAATGTGCACACTCTGATGGACAGCGCCTCCAGTGATAGACCTGAGAGACAAACCGCCATCATTGCCAGAGAACTGCAAAGGTGCCGGATTGATATAGCTGCTCTTTCCAAAACCCGACTTGCAGGTGAAGGGCAGCTGAAGGAGGAGAAAGGTGGCTACACGTTCTTCTGGAAAGAAAAGCCAGCCAATGAGGCTAGAAACCATGGAGTTGGACTTGCAACCAACAACCAGCTTGTCAACCACCTCTCCAAACCTCCTGTGGGGATCAACGAGCTCCTCATGACCATCCTTCTAGTGTTGGTCAACAACCAGACAGTGACAGCAGTGAGCGCTTACACTACCCGACGTGGAAGAAAAAGAAGCCTTCTACGCCTGCCTGGAAAAAACTATTGGCAAGGAAGTCATTGGTAACATCAACTCCAATGGAGTGCTGCTGCTGAGTAAGTGCGCTCAGCACAACCTTGTTCTATCCAACACTCTCTATTGCCAGCCCAACAAATTCAAAGCATCTTTAAGGCACCTTCACTCCAAGCAATGGCACCTCATTGATTATGTCCTTGTCATTATGTCAAGAGCCAGGGACTGGCATGATGTGAACATCACAAGGACCATGAGAGACTCTGACAACTGCTGGACAGACCATCACCTCATCCCATCCACAATGTCCATCAAACTTAAAAAGAGGAGGAGGATTCAGAAGAAGCAGACCCGTCCAAGACTGAGCCATGACAGCCTGAAAGAAACCGCCACCCAACAGCTACTTCAGGAAAGTCTTCAGCAAGAATATCTTGCCAACATCAAAGAGCACTGGGGCCTTCTCAAATCCACCATCCATGACTCATGCAAATCCACCATTGGGTACCAGTCCCGGAAACATGAGAACTGGTTTGATGAAAATGACAGAGATAGAAGAACTTATCTCCAGAAAACAAAAAACCTCTGGGTGTGGCAAAATGATAGGACATGCAAGGCCAAAAGGGCAACACACTCTAGAGCCAAGGCTGATGTTCAGAGGTTGATGAGGGTGGTCAAGAACAAATGGTGGGAAAAAAAGGCTCTAGAACTCTAGAGACTGGTAGATTGAAGTGATGTCAGAGGCTTTTTCAGTGGCAGTAAGGCTGTCTATGGCCCTAGCAACCGCGGCTTAAATCCCCTGCAATCAAATGATGGACAGACTCTCTTAAAAGACATTGACTCCATCAACAGATGTTGGAAGGGACCCTTTCAGGAATGTCTGAACCGGGACAGCTCAGCTGAGTCAGACATTGGGGATCACGTCCCGCAGAGTCCCATCAGTGAAGACATGGGGGAACCTCCTACCCAAACTGAGATCCACAATGCCATTAGGAATCGCAGGAACCACAAGGCTGCTGGTCCTGATGGGATCCCTGCAGAGCACCACATCCACCATCTACTCGTCAAGATCTGGGAAAGGAAAGAGCTCCCCTCAGAGCTCCCCTCAGAGCTTGGGGATAACCAGATTGTTATCATATTCAAGAAAGGTGACAAGACTGAATTTGGAACTTACAGGGGCATCTGACTCTTGTCAACAACAAGCAATGTCCTTGCTCGTGTCCTCGCCAACCGCCTGCTACCACTATCTGAGAAGGTACTCCCTGAATCACAGTGCGGCTTCCTTCAATCCAGTGGAACAACTGAGAAGATCTTTTCTGCTCTCCAACTACAAGAAAAGTGTTGAGAACAAGGACTGCCTCTGTACTTGGCCTTTATAGACCTGACAAAGGCCATTGACTCCATGGATTGTCAGGCACTTTGGAGCATACTATCAAAGTATGGATGTCATGACAAATACATCTGTGTACTGAGACTACTGCATGACGGCATGTCAGCCCCAGTGGCTCTTAACCTGGGTCATTTACTGTAGAAACTGGGGTCAAACAGGGATGTATCATTGCACCCACCCTATTTTCCATCTTCCTTGCAGCCATACTCCATCTCACTGGCCAAGAGTTGCCACAGGAGATCCTAATACTTTACAATACTGACGGCAGGCTCTTCAACCTAAACAGGTTCAAAGCCAGGAGCAAAGTCAAGAATACCACCATCAGGGAGCTGCAATATGCAGCACACACCAAGGCATACAGAGTTCTGGGGTTTGCCTTCAACATCAAGAAAACTCAGGTTCTGTATTAACCCCCACCCAATCAGCCATAACTCCAGCCCATCATCAAAGTGAATAACACTATCTGGAAAGCATGGACCACTTCCCCTGTCTTGGAAGCATTCTCTCTTTCAAAACTGATATAGACTCTTAACCATGTTAACCAGGTTAACCATCGCCTGAGCTGTTCCTGTGGAGCCTATGCCAAACTCAGGACAAGAGTCTTTGATGACCGAGACCTGAGGGCTCAAACCAAGCTCCTGGTTTACAGAGCTGTGATTCTCCCAACCCTGCTGTATGAAGCAGAGTCCTGGACCAACTACAGCAGACACCTGAGAGCCCTGGAACTATTCCATCAAAAAGCCTTGGGAAAAATCTCCAGCATTTTGGAGAAAACAAACATGCCCAGCATCACTACCATCATAATGCAGCACCAACTCCGATGGACAGCCCATGTCATCCAAATGCCCAAAAACCGTCTCCCTAAGCAGACCCCGTGCTCCCAGTTAAAAGAAGGACAGCAAGTCCCTGGTGGGCCAAAGAAATGTTTCAAGGACAACATCAACCAGCCTGAAAAAGTTTAACATTACGTCCGGAGACTGGGAGGATCTTACTTTGTACAGGGACTACTGAAGAAAAGAAGTGCAGGAAGGTGCAGCACACCAAGAAACAGAACTCTGCCATGTCGCAGAGGCAAAACGGCAACATCACAAGGACAAACAGAGAAAGGCTCCACCACCACACACCACCTCAATCTTCTAATGCCCACATCGCAGCAAAAACGGTGGCTCACAGTTGGCCTTTACAGCCACCTAAGGATCCACAAATAAGACGACCCGACAAAGAGGACAATCATGCTCGTCTTTAATGACCGCCAAAGAAGAAGAAGAGGAACTCGTGTTCCTCTTTGCTGCATTTGCAGTATGTTGAAATTTATTTTGAGACTTTTCCTCTTGCCTCATTACACTCTTTTGTGACTGATATACCACTTGAGACAGCAATAAAACCTTTCTTTAAAAGTAACATGTGATTGTCAAACCTCTTTTCAAGGGGACACTGCCTATTGGTTCAGCATAACACGACTTATTTGTTTATCTGTATCTCCTTTTTATGTGCAATTTACAACCATCACTGCCTGAATTACTGCCACATCAGTTTCAAACTCAAAGTTTTAAGCTCAAAGCAAAGTTATGTCATGTGGCAAACCTGCTGCAACAAAGACAGACAGTTCCTAACTAGACCTTGATCAAGTCTGACTGAAAGACTTGGAATAATGGAATTTGCCTACAGATTAAACTCTCAATCAACACCTCAAACAACATGGAAAAATCTGAACATTAGGATCTTCCTCTATGATTATGAAATTGGTACTACATGCTTAAATGATTACCCCCAACCCCTATCCTTCTTTACTTAAAATATCTGTATTAATAGATATGTCATGGTTGAGATGAAAAGATCAATACCAGTCCCATATCTGAAAGGTGTTGTTTATTGTTTAATAAGGACCCCCATTAGTCATTACCATAGTGAAGACTGTTCATCTTGGGGTCCAAGTGAGTATCTTCTCATTCGACTGGGGTACTTTGCTATGGGGAAGTGAAACAGAGGTGTTTTTTATTTTCTTTTGTTTTCTTTTGTTATAGACATGTAGCTTGAGGCAGCAACAAGTTAGATAAGTTTAGCTAAGGAACCAGCTCTTACGCATCTCTAAAGCTCACTAACTAACATGCTATCTCATTTCTTTAATCTGTGAAAACTCAGCACAAATATCAAAATCTGTGTTTGGAGCTGTGGTGGTTTGGTTTAAGACTATAGTGAAGATGGCCTATTTTTGTGGGAATACATGTATTACAACATGTGTGTGCAATGTACACAAACATACAATGGAGACTGTCTTACAAAACTTTATTTTCATGAATTTAAAAGAATTTCCATTTCCCAACCAACAGGCAATCAACCTTTAATGTCGTTTAGGTATAAGAATGCATTGCTTACTTTAGACCTCTTACTGATTACATCACCACTGTGGGTGGTTATGGGTATCACATCTAAATACCTTCAAACAAAGGAATGCCCCCATTTATATAAGATACTTGGTGTGTGATAAGCCCCACCTGCTGTTCAACTACCCTTATGAATATATCTCTCTTTTTTTGTAAGAACTTAGAATATTTAAATGACAGAGTCCTGTACACACACACGCACACGCACATGCACACGCACACGCACACGCACACGCACACGCACACGCACACAGACACACATACAGTACATGCATACATACACATGAGCTGCCACAAGCTAGTTTGTGTCTAGTGACGATAAACTTCAGCACACCTTCCTTGACAGGAGAGAGGCCAAGGAGGTGGTCTGTGTTGGAGCCAAAGGTGTGTTTGTGTTTTTGTGTGTGTGTGTGTGTGTTTTAGGGTTCTGGTGTTTTGACTCAAACTTCCCATGGCAATTCCAAAATACAAAAATTGCTTTTAGGAAATGAAAAGTGTTCGTGCTTGTGTCTGACATTATTGCGCAGAATGTCACCTTTTCCTCTCAGGTTTCTTGAGGCTGTTACTAAGCCAGTGAGACTGGTCAAATAAGGTTAATATATACCCTTTTACCTTTAATTGGTGCAAGTCGTAGTGTTCTCTTCCCTTATCCTGTCCTTTACGACTGTGTGAAGCAAAGACGACAAGCACAGACCTGAGCAAAGGGAGTACTGCCTTTCAGCCTGGGATTGCGGTCTGTCTTAACAGCCAACGGTTTACTGCTGGAGAACATAGAGGTGGCTGTGTCCATTCGACTCTGTATGCATGCGCGTGCACCCACCCACAAAAACAGGGTGGAGAAAAATAGATACTAGACTTAAACAGACATGACTAGGTTAAATGTCTCTACAGAACGAAGCGTATATTTACTAAACCAGAGAAATGAAAGTTCACAGTTTCATTGCAGTAATGATTTTTTAATTAATTCCGCATGCACGCACACACGCACGCACGCAAGCACGCACGCACGCAAGCAGGCAGGCAGGCAGGCACGCATGCTCGCACGCACACACGCACAAATGCATGCACGCATGCACAGAAGAAAGAATCTTTGATTTTTCATCACACTAAGGAACTCTAGACTGGAGAACAGGAAGCAAGATAATGTGTCTGTGTGTGCATGGGTGTTAACTATATCAACACAACTGTTAAGGAAAGTTTTTTTTATCAACGCTACACCTGCCTTTGACAGATACCACATCCCATGTGCTGCAGTGAATGTACTCTTTATGTTATGAGTTATTTAAGTAATGAATTTAAATGTGCTCGATCAGATTCATGCATTGTTTTTTAAATGAAGTAACAAACCGATTACTTAAGTAATGATTGTTTGGGGAAAAGGTGCACACAGACTAGGTAAGAATGCAGACACGTTCCTATAGATTTATTCTGAGCTCTGTGCTGTGGTGGGTGTGATAGGTTTTGAGTACACAGAGTCTTTGACTGGAAACAGAAGAGGATCTGGGTTGCAGGCAGCAGGATTTGACATCGGCTTATTTCCTGTCATTGACTGCAGGTCACATGGCGAGTGCGTGGGCGCGAGATAGTGGAATGCATTAAAGGGGTGAGGCCCTTGCCACCAGACACACAGTCACACACACAGACACACACAAACACACACACACACACAGAGACATACACACACACAATGTTTTGACTGATGTTGAAAGTTCAGGGTGGAGAAAGATTCTCATTGACTCAACACATGCACCCTGGTTCAAACACTCGGTTCATAGAGTCAAGGTGCTATTTAGGCAACAGCAGTCAGATCAAGAGAGAGATAGAAAGGTCCAACGGTTCAGCAGTAAAAAGTCCTGTTCACATGCTAACATGAGGTAAAAACATGCGCCTGCATCCACCCACACAAATGTGCACACACACAGGCGCACCGCGCAGGGTGTGTGTCCAACGTTCTGTTTCCCAGTGTTATAAATCTTTGTGTGTGAATGAAACTTTGTCATCCAGTCAAATCACTCACAGGCCGTGCAGGCATCCCTGCCCCTTTTCTTTGCTCCCTCACTGATCCACTTTATCCCCACTCTCTAATGTTCTCTTCCAGCTATAGGCTAACATTTATACAAATGAAGGCCATGAACATTTCAAGTTGTCATCCAAGGAGTGACATCCTCTTATAAACAACCTCAAAGGCACAACTTCATGTGACTGCTTCTCATTTTGTTCGCACAGTGATTGATTGCATGAGATTGTTCTTCAACATAACTTGAACTGTCACACATAGATGACTGTCACAGATGTGTCCTGCACTTCCACACCTTCCCTGACGAAATCAAGGGCCCTAACACAGCTAAAGTCATAAATTTTATTTCCCATTTCAGTGGATTAGAACAAAAATGTGCATGGGAGCCCAAAATATATCACAGTAGGCCACTGACACCCTATGTGGCCCCACTGTAACGACTGCTCCAGACACACACATGCACATGCACATGCACATGCACACACGTGGGCCAATAGTGTGGCCTTGGTGTTGGCTGGTGTGCTGTGTCTGCTGTGAGTGTCTGCAGCTGGAGGCCAAGGCTGCTAGAGAAGAGGAGGAATGAAAGAGGAGAAGAGGAAGGATCAAAGAGAAAAGAAGAAGATACGGGAGTAAAGGAGAAGACAAATACAGCGGTTTAGGAGTAGTGAAAATGAGCAGCAAAGGCAAGGTGAAAACGAGTGAAAACGAGTTCAGGTTGGAATAAATCATCAGTAGGGGAAGTATTTGGTGCAACAAGATTAAGGAGAACAAGATAAAATGATTAGGTTGTGATGGAAGAGTAGGAGGTGGTGGGAGGCAAACAGTCCAGAGTGGGAGAGTTGTGGTGAAGTGTCTCAACAGTCAAAGACATGAGCTGGGAGGCTGAAAATGGAAAATGTGACACATTTTAGCATAGCAAGAGGGCCCCCATTTTAGGTTGTGTGTGTGTGTGTGTGGGTGTGTCCCTCAGCTGCTGTGTCCTGGTTTTTGGTAGGGCGGTCCAAAAAGGCCACACCAGTCCATTCAACATGTAACATAACTCACTGGATGTACAGTGCCAGGCCAGACCAGATTAAGAAAATATGTCAGATAGCTCCTGTTGATCGTTTCATACAGAATAATGTAAGAGGAAGAGTATTGACGAGGACAGAGTTCAGGGATTGCAAAATCTTACTCAGCAGACATGGGAAACTTTCTCTCATTCTGTCAGAACTGAACATCCAAACTGCTGTCAAGGACATTTGTGTATGAAATATTAGCTATTGGTATCACCTTGACTGCATTAAATATTTTCTCAGCTCAAAGGTGGATCTACTTTTTTACATGATATAATACATAACATTTCTCATGATGTGCTGTTAGGCTGTTATAATTAGTCAGGGCTCATAACTGGAGCACCTCATGTTGAAGGGATGATTAATTCTCTTCTACTGGGAAGGAAATCATGTGGTGCTGTGAAAACCATGTATCTTCAAACTTTGTGTTTTTAGCAGCAGTTTTTGACATTCTGACAATGCAGCTATCAGATAACACAAGTTTTTTTTTTTAATGGTTTATTGAGTTTAAGGAGCGAGACAATTTCTTAACCCACAAATAAAACTCTCCATCAGTTTATGTACAAAATAAAATCGACAAATTTGGAGACACGTGGTTTTGAACAAAGTGTCCTCAACAGCATAATCACACTTTATGTAACAGAGAAGTACAAGGTAAATAATCTGTCATGCTAAGATTTTCTGAATATGCTAACATTTTTCAAACTTTACTGTCTTTTATTTTGAAAGACTAGTGATACAGGCCTCATAAAACCGAGAAGTTGTCAGAAGGTGAACAGTATCATGAACACATGACACTGTCATGACACTGTCGTGACACACAAATCCTAACCCTAACCATAACTTGTCATGACAAAACCAAATGACACTTACTTACTGAAAAAAGCATTATTTCATAAATGTATATTACTTTTTTATGTTTATAACACATTCATGACAGTGTCATGTCACTCTTATGTGGCTGCCTTTGAGTGAAGTGTACCCTTTGACCTACTGTGAGGTCCTGCTGTAAAGCTCAGTTTTCAACCATTGACAGACTTATAGATGATGCACTGACCCCATCTAAAGGTGAAAAGGAAACTTGCAGGCTCTTTGTCAAGAGAGCCTGCCTAAAGTGAAGGTACAATAATACCATGACCCTTTTTTTAATAGAACAATATTAACATTAAACATTACAGATTATCCTATTCACTTTTCTTCAAAACATTTCACAGATAATTGGGACTTCATTCATGTTCCTGTTGAATTTTGAGACCAAGATGTGATTCCCACAACATGAATAGACTTTCCTTCAATTTTGCCAAATCATGTGTTCTGGCCAGCAAATGCTATCTTGATGTGACAAAACCTCAGTTTTATCAGCTTCCTTAGCAAATGGTTCTCCCATGGAGTACTTGACGGCAGAGAAAATAATCAGTGTATTTAATGGTGCCATCACCAAACTGGGCACTCATTTACACAACTTACAATGGCCTAATTCATTCCCTGCGCAGTTCAGTCCCAAGTTTCACCACATCCTTTCAGAGGATGACCATGCAGAAAAAAACTGTGCTAATCAAATCACTGAGGGGACATAAAGTGAGTGTATGTGACTATGTTGTGTCTGTCTTTTGATACAAACATTTGACTGGGCAGGATTTTAATAATGGCCAGCACTGATTACAACAGGAAATCATTAGAAAAACCCAGTTTTTTGATAGATAAATTAAATTGTATACAGACATTGGTTGTGGCTCAAACAAGTCTTTGTTTTGCAGTGATGCAAACAACTTGTGAGACAAGAATTAACGACAGGTTTCCCTCCGCTATTCTGTCGAGGACTGTTTCCTTCACAATGTCTCCCAAAGGGCTGAAATTTATGTAAAAATGACGTTATTACACGTCTCTCTGGTCTCGATGACTCTGTATCTTGAAGGCATAGTGAAAGGTCAATAATGCATATGTCAGTGTCAAAACAACATATCCCCGTATGTTTACCCCAGTATCAGTCTTTTTCTCTTCTTTGTCTTGTTTCTTTTAGACATGGTGATGTCTGTGTGTGTGTGTGTGTGTGTGTGTGTGTGTGTGTGAGGACCATGTTGTACTGTCTCTCTGCCAGGTGGACCTCTTCTTCCTCCTGGTGTCACACATGGGAGGGGCATGGCTGCATGCAGTCTAAAGCTAGCTCCTCTTATTTCCCTGGCAAATGTCACCACAACCAGTCACATTTCTCTCCTCCTCTTCCTCCTCCACCTCTTTCTCTTCCAATCCTCTCCTCCTTCCTACATCCCTCACTCCCTGCCTGCCTGCCCGTCAGAAATATCCCTGGAGGATAAGATGCCATGGAGGCCATAGGAAGAACAGCGCTTTATGTCTGCTCTGTTCTCTTCATCCTAACAGGTGAGTGTTCAGGGATGTTTTGCTTGAGTTGTCAGTGTTGCATTGGTGCAGATATGGCAGTTACTAGGGTTGCTGTGTTTGCTTGGTTGGCAGGGTGAAACTGAGGGTGAGTTAGGGAAGTTTTTCTTTTGTGGTGCGCAGTATCCAAATATTCACTTGGGAAAACCTTTATTTATTGAAAATGTTCAGGTCAGAGAAGCAGTTAATGAAACTGGTTTGGAATATGTAAAAGCACTAAAGCTAATTCAAGGACAATAGACATATATTTTTGTATTTTAAAAACTTAAACTGCATTATATTATTGTAACATTTCGTGCAAAACTAGTAGTTGGTCAATAAGTTTTTTACATTGAAGCATCCTATTCTTTTTCGATGTAAGTTTGCGTCTTTAAAGCGTTCCTTTTAGAGTCTATCTTGGTTTGTTTTGCATGTTCTTTCCATAGTCATTGCCGTGTGACTTTACAAGATTAGCTTTTCTACTGTTGCTGTATAGTAAAGACATATGGGGGTGTCAGTGGAAAGGAGAAGTGACATAGGCCACAGCTCTGTGACTAAGTGATAAAAGACATGTACCCGCATCCCTCACGTGACCAGATAAATCAAATAGAAAAATCGCTTCAAACATGTACTCTCACCTGCTTTGATGTTTGTATCATCAACCCTCTTTGAGAGAAACTTTTTTTTTCTTATCTAAGAAGATAGTGGCGTTTGGACACGCACCAGGAAACTTTATTTGGTATCTAAACAACTTGGATTTGTGTGTGTGGGTGATGAAAGGCAGGTGCTTGTGGGTGTCCACACAATAGTTTGAATGTGTGTGTCCAGTAAATAAAGATATCCTCTTTCCTCAAAAGCCATTGTCACTGTAATCTCGTCGGTATCACCACAACAATATCCGTGTTGTATGGGGACAGCAGTGAAGGAGCGGGCTAAGCACACTCCTCATTCTGCCTTTTTGCCGGATCACAGCTGGTGTAAAAACAGTCACACTCCTGCTACTGACAACACACACACACACACACACACACACACACACACACACACACACACACACACACACACACACACACACACACACACACACACACACACACACACACAGAGAATCTGGCCTGCAGCCTCTAAGAGTGGAACGTGTCAATGGGTTATCTGCATTATTTAGGACATGACACCAAACACACAGGGAATCTATTGTGATAAGGAACATGGGTCACCAGGGACCTGGTTAACACCAGCTGGATGTCCCCAAGGAGGAAGTTTGACTCGGCCAGCGGGGTGTGTGAAGGAAAAAAAGAGATTAAAGATGTTAAGAAAAATTGCTTTAGAAGGAGAGAATGAAACTCACTTTTCTGAGGTTCCCATGATCATTCAGGATTGTATTGCATGAGACATAACACACGTAGATTAAGTGGTGTGAACTCATATAGATCATTAACTATTATCTCTATGCTAAAATATTCATCTTTCATGAATTTTTTTTCAACCTCATCCAAAAATGAAGAAGTGAGAAAAAAGAGACACAAGTAAGAGTTTGTAGTGAGTTTGTTTCACAGCAACTGCCTACTCACATGCTGCCGCTTAACTCAACCTGGCATCCACACACATTCCTTCACATTTTGACTTCAAACTGTCAAGAAATACCCAGAAAGTGAATATGTCAAAAAAGATCAGGTCGTAGATCTGATATGATATTACCGTAATGATTGGACTCAGGGATGTAATTTAATTTTGTTCAGTTAAAATTTTAATTTTAACTGAACAACATACTGAGTAAGCATATTTATTATTACATATAAGTGGATCAAAACTTCCAGCAACTGACAACAAGTGCTGAAAAACAACCATAACTCCTTCTACTCTCTGTGTTTTTATACCAAGTTGTTTTTCAGCTGGTTACCAGCCAATAAGCCGCCATGGCAACAAGCCAGTGCTTTAACAGACCGCAAGGTGTTAGTACCTTCAGACAGCCCAAGTGTTTGGTTTGCGAGTTGGTATCAAAGAGACAGGCCTCGTCCTCGTGTGACAACAACGACACTCACTATCGAGCTGGGTCAATATTAACTCCCTACAGTTTCAGGACCTGAATTTAAATACTAGGATACAAATTATGAGATCAGACGTACACAACTAAACTGGATTAATCTTTAAATGAAAATGGCCCTGTTTTGATTTCATATTTTCACCGTCATGTAATCAATAACCCAATATGAATATAAATGTTTTTCCAATGTCAACATACTGTAATTTACAATATAGCAAACATATGTAAAATCTGTTTTTAGTTTGCAGCTAATTTCTTAACTAAATTTTGACTACAAATTATTATAAATTTGTTCATTTGGACTACACCATTATGTAAAATGATACCAAAATATAACCAGATCATGACAGCAATTCAAGTCAATGAATTATCATTATTTAATTATTGTCATGCCCTAATAATCAATTCCATAAAGATGCATTGATATGTACCATTCCTGTTTTAATATATAATATGTTTCAATATATAATAGTCTTCATCTGTGTTATGGTTGCTATCATGCAGTATGTCCAAAAGGGTGTCTAAGTCTTGTCTAGGTATTTTCCACTGTGGGTGAAGTGGCCTGACTAGTCTATACTTGTATTAGTAAACAGTATCTGTATACCCAACATAGATATTTATATCTTTGTTGGGTATACACATATTTTAAGGCAGAATAACTATGTGTAATGTGAGAGGGATCTCTTGTGGTGAGATGTCAGCAGAGCATGACCATTCTTTGTAGAGTTTTAGCATCTTTCAGCTCATTGTTTTAGTTTTACTTTCAAGAACTGTTTTGGTTCACTCTCACTTCTCTCATTTGCATCATTTCCAGAGACAAATCTAGTGACTAGCTGGTGAACATAGCATTTAGAAGCTATAAAGCCAGATATTTCTCTCAGGTTTCTCGTGGTGGAGACCTAAACAGAGTTAAAAGGAGACTGAATATTGGAACTGTTTTTTTTTCTAGTTTCAAACACGACTACAAATGGGTAATAGGCAACTGTTTTAACACATTAGCCATACCAATTTTATAACTATGTCAATGTTATATTTACAGCTTGTTGTGCTGCAAAAAGTAAATTATTGCAGGTTGAAATAGCAAGCATTTTTTCATCACCTTTCATAAACCACCACGTTCAACTCCAAAAATGACCTAAATATTCCAAATCATGAGCCACAAGTTACCCCACACCGATCGTGCAGTAACTTTTTGTTTCCCTTCTTCTCCTCCTCTTCCTCTCCTGCCAACTTCATTGACTCAGAAGTCAGCTCTGAGCTCATCCACATACCGTCATCTGTCCATCATGGTATTGAAGGGAAGTCAATGCTCCTGTCTGTTGAGACTCGCTTTCCACTGGATGACGTTGAGATCCAGGGAACTTGGTCCCACACCAGGCCGAGCGGCAGCAGAACCACATTAGTGACGTTTACCAAAGAAACCTCAATTCCTGACATGATGTACCGCAACCATCTGCTCTTTAGAGAGCCCAATGTGTCTTTGCTAATTCTGAAATTAAACCAGGACAATGAAGGGGATTACTACTTGAATCTCAACATAGCGTTTCATAACAAGACAGGACTGGTTATAAAGGAGGAGAGAACTGTGCATGTAACAGTGGATGGTGAGTGTTTTCCTATCCCATGTCATAATGACCATTTGGATGTCATCTATGGATTCAGGTCTGAATTCTTTGTTTTTTCCTTCAGTCCCTGTGTCCACTCCTGTCATTGAGAAGAGGCCATCACATGCAGTTGTTGAGGACAAGGCAAACGTAACCTGGAATTGTTCTGTCGAAAGAGGAACAAGAGTTGTGTTCCACTGGCTAAGGGACAACGTCACACTTGGCCCCAGTGACAGATACCACTTCTCCCAAGACAACTCTACATTGTTGATCAATCCTGTGAGAAAAGACGACAAGGGAACTTACCAGTGTGTTGCCAGCAACGCTGTCAGCCAGGGTCGGCGCAGCAGAGCCGTGGAACTCACTGTCTATTGTGAGTAGATAAATCTGAAACTCTTCTTTACTTCTCTGTCCCTGCACCAAGACCACCTTCATCTGCACATCTAGCACCCAGTTAATTCCCATAGAACTGCAACATGGTTCATTTCCTGTGAGAATGTAATCTTCAGTGTTTTATTACACAAAAGACATGGAAGTTTCATGGCCAGCTGCTTCTCATGCTCCGAGTCTGACACAACAAAATCCTGCTCACTTTGATCAATTTTTTCATGTGAAAGTAATGATAATTTACAACAAATAGAAGTCTATAATGCTAATATTACAAGGACTGGAATCAGATTTTGTTTTACTTCCTTGGTGCCAAAATCGCCAACATGGTAGGTGCGATCCTTCACAAGCTGTTGTTAATTTGTGAAATTAGGCAAGATAAACCTAAATGAACCAAACAGAGATAGACTATAAAAATAACCATGTAGACAATATAAGACAATTGTAGGTGTCCTTTCTTACACATGTAATTCTTTTCAACTCGACACACACTGGGACCAGATCTATTAACACGACAGGGTCAGAATAGCCTGTGCAGTTTAATTTTTAATTATTTGGTACAGTGTGTTTTGTGGTTTTCTCCAAAACCATTCGACTGTAGGGTGTGTTTGTCACAAAGTTACTGTACTAATATCAAGAACAAATCTGCTAGTTTCTGCGCTCTTCACTGTATTAGGCCATACAAATGTCTGTTAGATCAGACCACTTTCTGACAACATGTGACTGTTGGGTATTTGCATGGCAGCAGACTTATCTCACAGAGCTCCTCTGTTCTTCTTTAAAGTGTGTCAATACACTGATGAACTGGCCTGGTTTTGTGAATCTGAGGGTGTATTGAAGAACATAAATACATACACATGATCATTCAATGAACTCATTGGAATATGTTTGCATTTTCCCAAAACTGCTGTTTCTGTATCGACGCAAAGCATGTAGTATACATCAGTCAGTGTGCTCAAACTGTGAGTGAGTTGAAAACTTGGCACAGAGAGCTGCAGAACTAGTCAATTTAGCATTGCCAATGTTTCTGTTTGAATTGACAGATCATGTTCACTTTCTATTCCAGTCAGATTCTTTGCTGATGTTACTGTATGACTGACAACAACTAACATATATTTTTTCAACATCTGGTTTCTAGTCTGAAACAAGTCACATACACATTCAAACATGTCACTTGAAGAAATAACAGTGTTCATGGATGGATGGACATCAGATGCATCACATTTGAACTGCAATGTCCGGATTGCCACTAAGGCTACTTGTGTTATGTCACGCAGTGAAGTCTATCTTGACAGACTTAAAACAAATGTCTTACTTCACTACATGGCTCAAACATGCCAAAGCGAGACTCTACTGTTCTTAGCATGGAAGAAATCTTGTCACATTAATTACAATCTCAGGATTACTTGCCAATGAAGTGTACAACATTTTAATAACATTGACTTAAACTACTGCTAAAACATTTCTGGAAATTATTTCTGTATGTTGTTATAACATCTCCACTGGAGCTGTTCGGTTGGTTAAGTGACTTGTTTAAGGGCAATCACTGCTCTTTCATTTCCCCACCTTGACTTATTTTGCTAGACTGTGGAACCAACCTATGTTCTGTATTCAGAATAGTTTGGCTACTGCTGTCCCATGATGCATTAACAGGTTTAACACTTAATAGAAAAGTAACCATTCTGTTTAATAAGCGCCATATCAGCATCAAACTCTTGCCCCTGCAGATGGCCCCTACAACCTGGAGGTGAACTCAGGCCAGGGCCTGCGAACAGGAGAAGTCTTCACCATCAACCCTGGAGAGCTGGTCTTCTTTGAATGCCAGGCTGACTCCAACCCACCCAACAGCTACGTCTGGATTGCTAAGACCCGCAATGCCACCCAGGTCATCACTGAGGGCCCGAGGATGGAGGTGCTCTCCTATAAATTGGCCCAGGCTGAAGAGTACCTGTGCCGTGCCTTCAACAATGTAACCCGAAAGCAGGACGAGGCCCAATTCACTCTGGTGGTGGCCAGTCTGGGAACAGGTGGGTAGAGGGTGGAACATGGCAAGAAAGAGCAGAGCGTGGGTAGATTTTGGGAATCCTCTGAGATAAACACTCTGTAAACATCGTGTCCTGCCAAAAACCTAAGAGCTTTATGAGCTATGAGAGATATGTCTCGACAATGACAACCACCATGGCCAGATTTGAGGACATGTAGGTTGCTAGGTTCCAGCGCTTGCAGTCTGGATTAAAGTTCAGCAGCTGGGAAAGTAAACAGTGGATAACAGCTGTTGTATTTGTTGACTAAGTTTTATAGCAGGTGGAGTTTCTGTGTACCGAATGCGACATTGATATGTTGTCCAGGTGATACTGAGAAAGGCTTGCTGATGGCTACTGCTGATACTGGCTATGATTTGTAATGCTGTTTATTGAGTCAACAGAAGCCATGACAGCATCCATTTTTTATTGACATCAAAATCTCTTACAGACATTACCATAGAATCCTCGGATGACTAACCTTTTAAAAGACTACCCACGCTAGCTGCTGTGGGCTGGATTTAAGCAAATTGGTGCTTCAAAGGTGCACTATGAGTTCCTGCATGATTTCAGTGCAATTTAATTTTTGTCCCAAATCGTAGGCAACAGTGTATCCAGGGGCAGGAATCAAGGAGAGATGCCCATGGTTTGAGACAAAAATGAAATTGCGCTGAAGCCATGCAGGAACTCATGCATCTTTAAACTAAATGCTAACATGAGCAGGCTAACATACCACGTCGACTATGCTAACATGCTGATGTCTATCAGGTTGTATTTTAGTTAAGCCTAGCAGCATGCTATCATTAGCTAATTATTATTTGCTAATCTACAGTAGGAGGCTGATGGGATTGTCATTAGTTGTGCAGGTATTTGGTCAGAAAACAAAGTTTTTGGCAAATCCAAATTGACCTGATGATGATGCTAGCAGAAACGTTATCACCAAAGTTATTCAGACACATCTTCTAGTGTAGAGACCTTGAATATAAGTACATCAATCCATTTGAAAATCAAAATCCTTCACATCAAAATTCAACTTCATGGAGGTGCTAGAGGAAATGTCAGGGAGACACCAAAGCCATTAGGATTCATCCTCTGGGGACCATGAAAGTGTCTTCAGAATTTCATGGAAATCTAACTAACCTAATAGTTGTTGAGTTGTCACAGTATGGACCAATATGCAATCCCAAGAGTCATTTTGCCTAACAATAAGTGTTAATTTCCTTGTCTCTCCCATATTTGTTTACAGGGAAAGAGAAGCACACCCAGGAGGGCAGCTCTGTTTCCCCTCTGGCAGCCATTACTGTCTGCTCATTGTTCTTCATCAGCTTCATACTGATGTTCTTCCTCAGGAGAACCTGCCATCCTAAGAGAGGTATGTCTTATCCTGCTGCTTTGACAGAGTTGTTTTTCTAGCACCAGTTTTTGTCAATAATGTGAGATCATCCCTTACAGTTAGTCCTGCAACCTGTTTAACATGTTCCATGTTTGAAATCTGCCTTTCTGAAGTTGAATGTTGTGATACCAACAAAGGCTTGCTGCACTGAGATCTTACACATTCAGGTTGATCAAATATGTAAAGAGCTTGCAAATGTCAGTGAAAACTGAAGCTAACTAGGGCAAAGTGTCTACTGCATTTGCATACATGTGAGGTAATGTAAAGGTACAGTATTTTATTGCTACATACATATACATGTAGAAATTCATTCTCTGCATTTAACCCCTCCCCCAAGGGAGCAGAGGACAGCCATTTACTGCACCCGGAGACCAGATCTGAACTAGTGCCTTGATCAAGGGCACTGACTGGAGAACCTAGTACATGTTTTTTGATGTGAAGGGAACTTGTAATTTCTGCATTTGTAAATAATGATTTCCCTCTGTCTCTTTCAACAGTGCTTATGAGCATTTACAACAGGTGAGAGCCTTTTAAATTTAATGAATACAGACATGAACACTAGTATTTTTATGTATATGCTTTAACTAACAGCTTTATGCTTCTGTGTTGATAGACCGCTTTCAGAGCAGAAACGACCACATCGCTCAGGTATGCTACTGCTTGTTAAAGGTGATCATATCTATAATGTTACAATGTTGGATTTTCATGTTTAACATGGCCAAATCTTCAAATAATGAGGTAAACGTATTTCAGAGAAATCCCCTTAAGCCAAAACCTCTGATTTCCCAATGTGTTGAACTCTCTCAATGTTGTTTTCTACTCTTGGCTTTGTGTCACATCACACAGAGCTGGGATTCTATGATTGGTCATCTGCTCCAAGCAGGCTACTGAAGCGTTTTTTAAGACCGTTTTTTGAAACGTTACTGCAGTGTTTATTGTTTAAATACTGTAGCTACATGCTTTTTTAACCTTTATTAATCCAGGAAAGTTGATTGAGAACAAATTCTCATTTGCAACGACAACCTCTCACATTCACACAGTTACACATTCATAACCTGGAAGCTGCCCAGTTTAACCACAGTCTGATCTGCTGGCCACTGAGCAGCTCCACTGGGGCGGTTAGAGTTAAGGTTCTTGCTCAAGGGCACCTCAGTGGTGGTGATGAGGCAGGGATGCTAACGCTAGAGAAGCTGTAATCCTGGCTGCCAAATGTTGTTCATAAGTCCCCACTTTTGGGTCACTTTACTGCTGGAACATGTCCTGTTGTGTTGTACAGTACATGGTTAAAAAGCCTTTATCTGCTATTTTGAAAGGTAGACAGTCCTGCTCTATTCTATTACAAACTAACATTAGCCTACTGATAAGTAGTCACAATTTTGTCACAGAACAAAATTGTTGAACAGTGGTTATTCCAAGAAACCCTGAGATGCGGAAACACGCTGGCCAATCAGAGCAGACTGGGCTTTTGAGATTGGGGCTTGAAAAGACAGGCGCTCCAACAGAGCATCTCATACAGAGGGTGAATACAGGTGCAGCAGCTTTAAAGCATGTAAATGTTCTAGTAGAATCCCAAAATACAAGTACGAATTTGACAAAAAAACGTATGTAGGAGGTCACTTTTCACAAACGTTTTACCTGCTTGTCAAGCACCCCTCCCCCAAATATAGTATACTATTTGTCTACATCATATTTACATGAGTTTAAAGCAGAAAAGTGAACAAAGTGAGAATATCTCATTGAATCCAGCTGAAAACGTTTTTATGGAGTCATTACATTCATTGTGTCACTGTGAAGTTGGATTCAAAAGAGATACTAATGCACTGGTCTGATATTTAAGTCTGTCTATCAACAGGTCATGAAGATGCAACAGAAGACTTTGGCATCTACGAGTTTGTCTCCATACCTGGGAAAATGGAATCGGCACAGGTATTTACCACGTTGTGCAGTATTTTGACATAAATTCAGTGACAAAGCATCTTTTTTTTGTCTGTTGTTGAAAAGTTGCTTGGGATTTTTCAAATGTTCCTATGCAACTGTCGTGCAGGCATCATGCAGATCTCTGTCTCGCTTCGAGTCCGTTCAGGATATGCACACCACCATCTACGATGTGATCAGACAGGTTCCTGAAACCCCAAGTCACAGTTTACTTAAGTGATAAGCTGGAGTGTTGAGATGGAACTTACGGTCGTTTCACTTGAAGACTGATGTGTGGCTTTATTCTCTGTTATCAAAGCCTGGAACACTGTTTTTATTTTTTTTTGCACACGGAAGGATGGAGACTTGTGTGTGTACACAATGTGATGGTGCACTGTTACTGTCCAGAGTTTAGGACAGATGTTAAATGACCTTTGACATTTGACATTTTGACATTATTGTGAGATGAAAGTGTAAGTATGCCTTAAAACTTGAGTTTTTTATGTGAAAGTATAACTGTATTTGAAACTGGTTTGCAATTGTCGTTCAAAATATAAGATCACTTCAGGTCAAATTACACCAAGTAAGTTAGATGATATCATGAGCTAGTGACAAGGTACCCAAACTTTTCAAAGCATATGTTCAATTTTGGATTATAAGGTTTTATCTGCCATTTCATTAATATGCTTCTAATTTAACATTCCCGCCAATGAGAGTCTGTTTTGTGAGACAAGTATTATAATGAATGCACTTCTTGTATGAATTCTGTTTAGGTTAATTGTAAATATTGTAAATGGACTATACCCCAGATTCTTTATAAATAATATTCTATTTCTATGTTTTGCTCCAATCTATTTATTCCCATAGAAAAACTTAACCCCATTTTCACAAATGTAGCATTCTCCCTTGCTCAACACTGATACAAACAAAATGCTGAATAGAAACAAGACATTGGAATAATGATTCATAAATTATTGTTATTGTTTTATAAAAAAACAGATTGTACAGTTTGCATTAACATGTTTGTTTTGTACTTTATTAAAGATATAACTGTTGACTATTCTGGGCCTTTTGTTAAATACTAAAAATTAATTTGAGTAATTTCTTCATTTAGATTTGCACTTCTTTGTCTTTTTCGGCTTGAAATGAACATTTTCTTAATCACAGATCCTTAGAAAAATAAATAAATAGCCGAAGCCAGCAAAGATGTCTGCTGCCTCACAGTAAGTCTTTGTCCAATGTCTTGGCTGTGATCTCTCTTCTCACAAGTGTTTGTGTTGTATTTGTTGCATCCAAATTGCTGGAGAGTGCTTGCTTTTCTAAGCTTTGTTGCATTGGTATGCTATGTACCTGGCTGGATGTGGAGACAGGCAGCAACAGACGGATGGTTCAGCATGTGGCAGAGTGCCCTCCACCTGTTCCTGCTGACATCTTGTCACGAGTAGATGAAAACGTGTGTGCTTGCTTTTCTGTGTGTGTGTGTGTGTGTGCATGTGTGTGTGCGTGTGTGTGCATGTAAAAGAGAGTAAATACATACCAGACACAAAAGTGTTTTGTTTAAAAAACAGAGTTCAGCATAGTTTCTGTTATTTTTCTGCCTTGGATGTACCATTAAGAGGCAGCAGTCTGTTTTCTGCTAGATTCAGCTTTTTGCATTTTGTTGTCCCCATTGTGTCACAACTCTGGTAAGTGCTTCCACTGAATTTCATGTTAAATGTTGTAGCACAAAACACACCCAAATTACAAGCTGGTAGATCTAGTTTTGAAACATTTAAAACTCCTAAAAAGAACCATTTGAATTGTTTTGGCACCAAGGTGGTTTATTTCCAGAGAAAATCTATATATTACACAAATACATGCTACTTTATAACATTATCAATATGTGCTAACAAGACAAATAATTATACGTGTCTGTTTTTCGGCTTGTTCCCTGGATACTAAATTGTCAAGACTTGAACCTGATACTAAGTCACAAAGTGGTTCTTATCATGATGTTTCCCTGCAAAACAACAAGCACTTTATTAAATTTCTAATTATAGCTGATGAAGTGACCAACTAAGTGTGCAATGTCTTTGTGGTGGCATCTCCGGGTAGGGGTTGCCATCTGTTCCGTCTCAGTGTATGCTTTAAGGGAGGCTCCTCACTGTGGATGACTGCCTAACAAACAACAGTGGAGTAAATTCACCTAGAAAAGATACCTCACCTTCATTTGACTGGGAAATAGCCTGAGGCCTCATTAACCAGGAACAAGAGCTCACAGTGCCTGCTGTCTGCTGCATGCTGCCTGCTTTTAACCAAGTGCTGCTCAAAATAACACCCAGGGGGCAATTACAAAACAGGCTGAATGGGTCTGAACAGTTTACAATCCATAGTCGGGGAGTTGGAGCTACATGGCACTGAGTTGCGTATGGTATGACATGATGACATAATCACAGAAGGAAAAGTGGTTTGCTAAATAATGCAGCCACACCAAAAATTGTGTTGTGTTTTAAAGTTAGATGTTGATAACCTTAACCTGTTTGAGACTAAATTACAGTTGTGAAACAAGTACTCATATCCTTAGCTTTTAAATAAGATGTTCCATTAAAAGTACTGCATTAACAAAAAAACGTAGCAACATTTTAATGTTATAGCAGGTTTAAGAAAAGAAAAGTTTGATTTACTGTATACTGTTGGGGAGTTAAATCTATGACTATGTATCATATTCTATAAGATGGTCATATGTTTTCAACATTGTTCTTACATGTAAGGACAGTAACTGGCCAATGAACTTAGTTACTTTCTATTACTGGCTATGAATATAGAAATGTGTGAAGAGCTGCGTAATAAGGTCAATCAAGGTAACTTCAGTATAACTTGTGGAACAAATTAGGCCTTTTTCACAGCTGACATTTTGACAAGCATGGGCGATGCTGATAACATTACCGAACTGTGCCAATCCCGGCAGACTGACAGGGTTCTCAGCACCCACCACACCAGAACCCACATAATTCATTTTATTGTTTACACCTGTGCTTTTTCTTCTGTGACATGTCAAAAGGCCTCACTTTATACATACAGGTGACTGATAGAACAGATAAGTAACACAAGAGTAACATTTTTCAGGGCAAAACAACCATTGCTGTCTTGTATTCTATTTTATTTCTATTTTGTGATGTTAAATTACTACCACCAAGTGGTGTAAAACAGCAATACAGATATCATAATGTTAATGTTTTACACCACCACTTTTGAATGTAATCTTATTCGTTTGTATAAAACAAATTATATTTTAAATTAAATCCAACTCTGTTACACTAGGGTTCTGATGGTAGATCACAAGCTACGCCACATCATAAAAACTACATTTCCCAGCATGCGTAGGAATTTCCCTGGTTCCTGGCTGTATCAGTCACGTGACGAGCAACTATGGCTTCCCTCTTGTAGTGATGGAGGCGCATCGTTGATATCAAAACAAAACTGTACCTTTATTCATTTATTTGTGCACTTACACAAGTTGGATTTACGATGCAGAAAATCAAGTCTCTTATGACCCGGCAGGTGAGCAAAGCAGGTCCAACAGAAACCGAGCTGCTACCCGTTTGTTTCTAGAGCTGCAGGTAGCTAGCAGGAAAGCTAGCCAGCTAGCTAAGCTAACTGGCTAATTTGACAGCTCATTCGTTTGGCTCATTAAAGGGCACATTCAGCCCGAGGAACAGCAGCTTATTTATCGACTAAACCACAAGTACGAACTATTTACCTCACATGTAGCGTGGCAGTTATACCCGCGGCCCGTTGTGAGAGTTTACCATTAGACTATCACAACAACAGGGCACAACAGTAGCTGGGCGGTTAGGGAAGCTCTCAGCTTGCACTGCAGCAATAGTCATTGGTTGACCAATAGACAACCGAGCATGTCGCTTTCAGAAATCTGCCCGTCGGTTCCCCTTTTTGCTACATGCATTAGTGTGCTAATGAATAGCAAGCTGTGTGACAACGGGAGGGCACTTACACCTGTAAAAGCCGTTAAGATTAATTGACTTTTTTTGGGCTTTTGAAATCTAAACGTGTCTAATATTTCAACAGGGCCTGAAAAGTCCACAGGAAAGCATGGCAGACCTCAGTCCTGTAGAGAAACTGAGAATCCCGAGCAAGGTAAACTTCATGACAAGGCTGAGGCTGTAGCTCTCAGTTTTGTTGGTGTGATTGATGCATGTTACAGCTACTGACGTGTTCAAGTAGTTAATAGTAAATAGCTAACTTTCCTATCTTTAACTGTTTTCATTGTGTTGTAAGATCTAGGAAGATGAAGGCTTCCTTTAAGACTTTGGTTACCAACTGAAAAAAGACGCTCATCTTTAATTATTTTAATACACAGTGAAAGTCAACAGAATCTGCACATTTGTTGTATTATGTACTATACTTTTGTAAAAAAAGTAACTATATTTGGCAACTTGACTATGCATATTATTCGTAAAAACCAAGTTCAATCTAACTCAGATGCATATCGATGCTAGTGATACAAAATTAAACGTGTCAAGATGGTTTAGGATTCAAATCACCAGACTTATTGTACACTGTATGTGTCAGACACTATATCACAATCCTACAAGTGCTTCCGGCAAATTACATCAGTTACATCACATCTACTGATTTTTCTAGTGTGATCTAATGTGAAGATACTAATGGCTCTCATTTATATCACTTAAAGTTACACTTGACAGTGGTAGAGCAGTCGCCTGCCAATCAGAAGGTTGGTGGTTCGATCCCTGGCTCTGCAGTCCCATGTCAAAATGTCTTTAGGAAAGACACTGATCCCCGAGTTGCCCCGATTCTGCGCCTTCAGAGTTTAAATGTGTGTGTGTGTGTGAGTGTTTATCTGATGGCAGCCTCGGCCACAGTTAGTGAATGGTGAATGGTTCCTGTACTATGTAAAAGCTCTTTGAGTAGTCGTTAAGACTCGCTATATAAGAACAGTCCATTTACATTTACGTCAGTCTTAACACCAGGAGTACGACATATGGTCCGCTGTAACAGCATTTTGGCATGGCATCATTTGAAAATGCACTCAGTCCTACTTAGTCACAGTAAGCATATGTCATTATCCACTACAAATTCAATTGGCGAGAGCAGCCAGAGCAAAGCAGAGTGGCTCTACACTGTGTGCAAAATTATTAGGCAAGTTCTATTCCTGAGAATTTATTGTATTGTACTGTAACAAATGCATTGCT
>NC_048420.1:11147363-11155407 GCF_013103735.1 Etheostoma cragini | reverse complement strand
AATTGGAAAATATGCACGAAAATGAAGATAAGGTCAAAAATACTCACTTGCCTAATAATTGTGCACACAGTGTATATAGTCACTTACTAGCTTACACCTCAATGCACTGCTAGTTGCTGGCTTTGCTTCGACTTTGCCTTGCAGGGATGACCTTCCATTAATGTGGCTGCGTACAATTTGGAAGGTGACCAACTCCATTTATTCACAGTGCAGTGGGATATCAGCTAGGTTGATTCAACCAGACGTCTAATTTCTCTTCTTTGACTTGGCCTTTAAACGGTTGACATCGTTATGTTTGTTGTTGTTGTAGTTTGGCCTTAATGTGAGTAGAACTTTCTTTGTGGTGGGCTTTGCTGATGTACCGTTAGAGTTTCTGCCCAGTTAGAAACACAGCCAGCCAGCCTTGTAGATAAGACTAAAAAGGAAGTCCTTTTCTGTCAACTCATCTATGAGAGTTGCAAAAGATGAAGCTATGCGCTTTGGCCAAATTTCTTTCACTCTCTTTCATTTCCAAAGTCCTGTCGTCATGAGAGAAGAAAAAGGCCGAGCAGTATGTGTTAAACATGTCTCCTTTGATTAGTCAAAGATTGGGCTTGTGCTTGGTGTTGTCATAACATACAGCAAATGCAGGCTCATGATTGATGAAAAAGATTTAATGAGTAATAGTATTTAGGGATCTAATACTTTGAGTTTATTGTTTCATAATAGTGTAGATAATACACAATTTTATTGGTACAAACTTGTTATTGCAGAAAACCACCCAGTGACATAGATCAAGATCAGATAAGATGAGCAGTCATTTATTCTCCAGGTATAATTGGAGCTTGAATGAAAGCCCCCCCCACCCGGGTTTGGGATCAGGTGATGTGGGCAAGCATGATATGCAGACATCTAACACCTTGACTTTACACCTGAAATATTTACCTTTGTTCATGCTGGAATCCCATTATACCTGCTATGTTTAGCTTGTGTGATATGAGGCAGCACAGTATAAGTAGAGAGAAACATTTGGAGAGATTTATGGATGTGAGGATTATATGCACAGCCCAGCCTACCTCTCTATCTATATCTATCTCTATCGCTATAAGTCTCCTGTGTGTACTGCAAACACCTGTCTGCTGTGTGTTCAGCCAAAACACAGGGCTTATTATTTGATGATTATAATACACTGCCTTAATGTACTGCTGCAGGGCTTTTCAGGGAAATGAAATAACGCACGCACACTCACACACACTCGCACGCACGCACACACATACACACGCACGCACAGGCTTTGTATGCACCGTATCCTACAGTTGTCTTTGATTAAAGGTGAATAATCCTCTCAAAATGCAATGGCCACTGCCATTGTGCGCATCTCTGCATTACTTAACACCACTCAACTGTGTGTTTGTATTATTCATTATACTTAATCTGATACTTACTGCTTGGTACCATTCATGTGTTTACAACAATGTTAGCCATGATGCACATTAATCATCCAGCAGGCGCTGACTGAAACATCTTGCTCACTGTACTGGGGGAACTGCTGATGCAGGGGATGATAAAGAATTGATTCTGTCAAGTCATTATTTGGACATGACTTCAAGGGTTGATGGTGTTTGAGTGATATGAAGGGAAATTAAACACTAGTTAGCCCATAGATTTGTGTGTGGAAAGACAAATGAATACATAACGCCTTTATTCAAAGCTCCCCTTTGACATACTCTCTGACTGGCATGCTGATGTTTCAAATCGTTTCACATAATTAGCTAGATCGACAGATTGATAGATACTGGAATATACCTGTCTTGGGTGATTGCAGAAGTTAATAAACTTGAAAGCAAATGGATAATATGTTTTCTACCATGTAGTGTTACAATAATTAAGTGCTGCTGAAGCAAACATTTGAAACGAACATTTGATTGGGCTCCTTTCACCGATGTCAAGTTGGTTATATATGTGCTGGTCTTGCTTGGGTACTCCACATAGCATTCAGGGACAAGAGGAAAACGGGCTCTGGTCTATTAGCATTCCTTTAAACCAATCCCAATCGTCTTGTGCGGTATCGGAGAAAAGCTGCGTTGCTGCTGCAAACTAGGCTCGGAAGGAACTTGTTTTGGTGGAACGTGTAGTTTTAGACGTGCAACAGAATACTCAGATTAGACAGATAGTCTAGCTAGCTGTCGGAATTTACCCTGCAGAGATCTGAGGAGCAGTTAACCATAGACCTCGCAAATCAACTGGAATTTAAAATGCCAACACAAAGCAAGCCCAAGGCAACGGATATCCGGCCTAAATGAGTGAAATCCAGCGGATTTTCCGGCAGCAACGGAATAATCCCGGAACTGGAACATCAAGGATATATACTTTATATATTTGCTGACAGAGGTCAGACTCTTGGCTCTAGCAGCAGTTCACCCTCAGGGGAAACCATTCTCTCAAACCAAATCTGAGCCGCCTTGTTGACCTGCTGCTGGGCACCCGATGCCCTCTACAAATTTACAATGAGCCAACGACTTACATTTTATGACAGTTTGATCGTAGTCAAGATTTAAATGTGATATAATCTCAAAGATTATGATAAAAACCAAGTCTACAACATTCATTAAATTGCTAGAAAGATAGTAAAATGTGTCATTTCATGTGCAAAGCAAAGGCTAATTTGCACTAAAATCTTTAAATGAATCACAACCTTGGCGGATGTTTTTAAAAAATTTTTTTAAATTATAAATCCTTTCTATTTAAATGACTCCAAATGGCTTTCACTTAGGGCTAGGCAACATGTTGAAAATCAGATGTCACATATTCTTTAGCAAATACGTCAATGACGATATTGTGATGATATTGTAGGGGGTGCCGTAACAAAAATATTGTCGCAATTAAATGTTAGATCATCATTAATAATATGAATAAAAAGGCAAATAATAGAACAGCTAGAACAGTCTGGTGAATTCAGAAAAATGACGTCACTTTACAGTAACGTAGCTTTTAAAAGCAATAAAATACACTTTACCATATTACAATATCCAAAATGTAGGACGATATCTAGTCCAATATCATGATAAAGATGTAATATTGATATATTGCCCAGCCCTACTTTGACTTTTTAATGTGTTTGTTCAATTTGGTAATCTCTCATGGTTCCTGAAATGGCATAAGCTGCTTTGTGGGTTCACACTAAAACAAACAAACACACTTTTTTTCTTCTCTTTCCAGTCCTTTGTTTTCAAAGCCGCTGCTGTCCCTCTGCGAGTCACTGTTAAGGATTTTCTTGGCAGGTTGTGGTGCGCTATATCTTTGAAACTCTTCAACCCTAAAAAGCCTTTGATGGTCTCCATCTTAACAACATCATACTGTGTGTTAAAGCAGGGTTCGAATCAACAAGATTTAAAAAAAAGTGTTCTTAGACCTGAAGTATTTTACAAATGTAATTAGAGATGAAACAATTAATGGATCAAAGTACTTTCAGTTATTTAAAAATCCCAAACATTTGCTTCTCCAATGTACCCCTTTTCTTAGTTTGCATAATTGCAAATTCAATATCTTTCTGTTTTGGTCAATCACCTTCGGTGCTTTGGAATGGTGACATTCCTTCTCTAATTTCTGACATCTAAACAAATACTCAATAAATGTTAAAAAGCAATAGGCAGACTGATCCATGATGAAAATAATGGTTAGTTGGAGCACTAATGTAAGTTTGAAACAGGTTTAGTGAAGCTCTGAAACAAACTGATACAGACTATCTGTGTGATGCTGAAAAATGTCTTATTTAACGTTGTTGAGGGATCTGTATCTGTTTTCCTGGAGGCTTTAGTTTCCCTGAGGCAAGCAATAGTTCCTCTACATAACCCTGCTCTTTGTGCTCAAGGTACATACAGTTACCATTTCCCACCAGCAGGGGTCACCCTCACTTTACTCATTACAACGTTTTATTTTATAAGAATTCACTGTTCACACAAAAAGCATTCAGTTACATAGGACGAGTGCATCTCCAGCTCAATATTGTTAGGATGAATGTGATTGGCTGAGTGCCTTCAGTATGTATTTTCTGAAGGGGGGGGGGGTGGTGGCAGTGGCTAGAGCTAAGAAGAGGGCATGTTTGATAACCTTTCATTAGTACCCACGGGCTATTTTTAGGGGCAACACAGCTCACTTTGACACTTCGTGTGCCTTAAAGTGACCCAATCGGGTTTGTTTGTGAGATAAGCTAGAGGAGATGTCTAAATGTCTCCAATGACCCGCCTATGCACTCGTTTAACAAAACAGCCGCCTGATGTCAGAGATGCAGGGAACCCTTGCGTTTGGCTCAGTGATAGACGGTGGAGAATGACTGTTAAGGTAAAAATACTTGCATACTTCCAAGTAATAAGCCAATAGTATTACTTGTTAACCCAGCAGCAGTGCTGTAGCCTGGACATTGTTGTCAGCTGTGATTGTGTCCTAATGTCCCAGAAGCCTTCTGTGTTAAACCAGATAGAGAGAATATACACAGTTTGGTATGCATACATATTCAACACTGATTACAATGAGGTTGGATTTGTTCATCCTATGAATAGATGCATCGTGGCCCTTCCCTCAGTCCCCTCACCCACATGGATTTACTTTGCGTTACATTTTGTTGATTCGGTCTTCTGTTGTATCAGGGACCCGTGTTGTTCGGCACCTTTTTGTCCTGCACTTGGTTATCCGTATTCAATCAGCACTCCAGACGAATATCCACTTTGATTCTTTGATAATGATGGGGGGGGGGGGGGGGGGGGGGGGGGGGGGGGGGGGGGGGGGGGGGAGAGAAAAGAGAGAAAGGTATGTAGCCTCTCAAGGAATCGTTCACTTAAAGATGTTTAGAGTTTCTTACTGCAGGTGGGAGAGAGAGAGAAAGAAAAGAAAAGTGACACTGGGGAGGTGCGTTGCTGTAACCACACTGGAGTGGCTTTGTATTGTCTTTTTGTTTCGCTCATTCCTCTTTCTTTTCGCTTTAACTTTTTCCCACCAATGAGTCATCCACCTCATTCCTCGCCCTCCCCTTTTCGCTTTCCTTCTCATTTGAGTTGATTTCCCACCCACCCTTTTGATGGCAGAGCGGGATCTGATACCTCTACCCCTCCTTCCCAATCTCTCTCACACAACCCACACATTTCCCCCGGGGGCTTTGCTCAGTCCTTTACCTGATTTACACACACACACACACACACACACACACACACGCACACGCACGGACTCATGCACACATTTAAATTCTTTATTACCTTTTTTATCTGCCTTATATACCATTTAAAATATGGTTTTTAAAAGGGTTTTTGTTTGTGTAATTTAATTAGATTGCTCTATATTTACTGTGAACATTAATGACTCGTCGCAGCATTCTCATATGATTGTCACTCAGCACAACACTCTCGCCCATGAAAGCAGATTAAGTTACATGGCTGACACACTTCATCACCTTGCTGCACGCTTCTTGCTGATAGTAGCTGGGAAAATACTTGTGGCTAGGCAGGTGTGGGACAAGGTTTTTCTTGATCAGTGTCTGCTATCTCATGAAGTCTATATGAAATGCAAATTTTTATTGATATAATTTTACACTGTTCATTGATCCCCAGCGGGGAAATTACAATGATGCGTGCAGATCTTTCATAAACATTTCTATATTTTTATTTGATAGAGTAAGAATGCATATGTATAGATGGCATTTATCCTTTAATCCCCCATCCATCCTGGTTCAACCCTAGCCTGCGGCCTAGTTTTAGTGCTATTGTGCTTTAATGTGCCGTTAGACTCCGATGGTCAGTTGGTTGGAGACTATTCATTTTTGTATTTATTTTTGTTTTGTTAAATTAAGATTTGTTTTTTAAATTTTTTTGTTTTGTCTTGCAACATTGTTGATTGTTTGAGATGATTAGATAATAATAAAGCTTTATTGCAGACACAGGTCCATATTTCACATCATGGAGAATTAAAAAGTATAAAAAAGGAGATACAAACATACAAAGTAATTCCATATTCGCCTATAGGATATACAGGCTATTGCACCAATGGCATCTTAAACTAGAAGTGTTTCTATAACAGCGTTACTGAGGACTGACAAGGGCTTCAATCATATGGTTCTCTGACTTGTCCAGACAACACATAAAACTAAACATCAGCTGTCTCAAGAGTGCCTCACAGGTTGGAGCTCTAGTGGACACAAAGAACTGACTGGCACTATGCCACCTAGGGACACCAAGCAGCAGCCTCTTTGCATCATTGTCAGAATCAGCTTTATTGACCAGGTATGAAGACACATACGAGGAATTTTCCTTTGGAGCATAGTTGCTCACAATGTGCTTACACATTCAAAGCAAACAACCAAACAAACATTATATTTACACACTAATATAGACACACTAATATATATACATAATCTAAACAGAAACAATGTAGAGAGATGAGTGCAATGAAGAGTCCAATAAAAATTATTTAAATGTGGAACATAGTGCAAGGGGTACTGGGATAAATAGTATTAAGTTATTATTATATTATATATATATATATATATATATATATATATATATATATATATATGAACAGTTCTGAAATAGGAAATGAGAATGATTAATAAATAATAAGTGAGATATGAGAATGATGAATAAATACTAAATAAATGGACTAATAGTGGAACCAGTAAACAGGTGCTGTAGAGACATTGTTACTGGGTTATTGGCCAGAACTGAACCTGACGCTGTGGGTCAGTAGTCACCTGTTCATCAGAGAGATGGCTTGTGGGTAGAAACTGTTCCTGAATCTGTTGGTTTTGGCGTACAGTGCTCTGTAGCGCCTACCAGAGGGCAGAAGCTGGAACAGGTTGTGTCCGGGGTGAGAAGGGTCTGCAGTAATGGTTCCTGCCCGTTTCCTGACTCTGGATGTGTATAAGTCATGAACGGAGGGCAAGTTGGCACCGATGATCTTTTCTGCAGTCCTAACTGTCAGTTGTATGCCACTTTGAGCCTCTGCATACTGTTTTGCTTATAATTCAACCACAATTGAGCAGTATATAGTGGTGTGATGTAGGTTCTAAACAACGAGCATTCCACAGAGTCAGAGCACATAAAAAACCTGCTTATAAGCACGTTAGCTTGAGAATAAATTTCACAACGCTGTCGGTAGAGGACTTTGTCATCCGTCCAGTGGCTATGAAACGACCTAAATATTTAGTTTCCTCACACACAGCGAGAGGACTATCTGACAAATAAAAGGTCGGAATAGTTGATTTTCTGTCCTCATCGCTTCGAACTATCATTATGTGGCTTTTCTTATTGTTATACTTTAAGTCATAATAAAGGCCATACTGAGAACACACTTTCAGCATCTGCTGCAGCCCAACACTATATTCACAGAGCATGACCGGATTGTCTGCATACATGAGATAATTAACCGTAGTGTTGCCCACTAGACAGCCAGTTTTTAACCTATTTAGCTGATTTGATAATTCATCCATATAAAATAGGAGACAAAATACCTCCTTGCTCCATTACTAACATAGAATGGAGCAAATACAACATTGTCCCATTTAACCTGAGACTTTGATGGGCATACCAAAACACTAGATTTCTCACTAGATATTTACCTGGACACAATCTATTTAAGAGCATAGATACACAAGTCAGTTCCATGCTTTCTTTTGAACCCAAACTGTTTGTCAGAAGTAAGGACATACAATTCTAGCTTTGTTAACAGCATTCTCTTCGGTACTTTAGACAAGATACCCCTAATGCAACATGTTGATAACTGTCAACTCTGTTGAGCTTACCAGCCTTGTCTTTAAGCACAGGCAGTAACATTACAGACATAATAGAATTTGGCAAGACACCATGAACAAGACAGCCTTTAAAACACATGGAGAGCAAGTGACAGATCTAATGACTGGCATATTTTAGATGTTCTGCAGTGATGCAGTCCATACCGTTGTAATATATTAATGGCATTATAAATATCAGCTCCCCTAACATCCTACAGTGGTGTGAAAAAGTGTTTGCCCCCTTCCTCATTTCCTGTTCCTTTGCATGTTTGTCACACTTAAGTTTTTCGG
>NC_048420.1:11136763-11147263 GCF_013103735.1 Etheostoma cragini | reverse complement strand
GTCTTGGGGATCATCAAGATGTGTTGTGGAGAAATTGAGACAAGCTTTGATGTTCTTTTTGCTCAGCAGTGGTTTTCTTCTTGAAACTCTGCCATGCAGGCCGTTTTTGCCCAGTCTTTTCCTGATGGTGGAGGCATGAACGCCGACCTTAACTGAGGCAAGTGAGGCCTGCAGTTCTTTGGACGTTGTTGTGGGGTCTTTTGTGACCTCTTGGATGAGTCATCGTTGCGCTCTTGGGGTAATTTTGGGCGGCCGGCCACTCCTGGGAAGGTTCACCACTGTTCCATGTCTTCGGCTTTTGTGGATAATGGCTCTCACTGTGGTTTGCTGGATTCCCAAAGCTTTGGAAATGGCTTTATAACCCTTTCCAGACTGATAGATCTCAATTACTTTCTTTCTCAATTGTTCCTGAATTTCTTTGGGTCTCGGCATGATGTGTAGCTTTTAAGGATCTTCTGGTGGACCTTACTGTGTCAAGCAGCTCCTATTTAAGTGATGCCTTGATTGTGAACAGGTGTGGCAATAATCAGGCCTGGGTGTGGCTAGAGAAATTGAACTCAGGTGTGGACAACCACAGTTATAGTATGTTTTAACAAGGGGGGGGCAACCACTTTTTCACACAGGGCCATGATGGTTTTTAATAATAAACACCTTCATTTACAAATTGCATTTTGTTTACTTGTGTTGTCCTTGACTATTGTTTAAATTGGTTTGATGTTCCGAAACACGTAAGTGTGACAAACATGCAAAGGAACAGGAAATGAGGAAGGGGGCAAACACTTTTTCACACCACTGTATGTTCATGATTAATTCTAACTGGGTTACTTTTAACACAATTATAAAGGTCACGGTAGTGCTCCCGCCAAAGCTCAGCAATTTTTTATGGGCTATAATCCCTTCAATATCAGCCAGAAAGGATGTTTTATTGCTATTCATTACTTTCACCTCTTTCCAAAAGTCAGTAAGGTGGTTGTTCTGTAGCTTTCTGGCTAGCGAGACTGCTCTCATTGTCTTTTCTTTTTCTTTTCTTTTTCTTAATTAAACAGAGTGCATACTTAACTCTAGCATTTGTGTGTTTTTTCCCATCTAACAATACCTCATGTCTAGATCTACCTCCCTCTGACCAGAGTCTAAAGGCCTCTCTTGCCTCAGCATACTGCTCAGCCACAAACTCATTCCACCTGGTTTGATGTTAAGTACTTTACATTTACTTTAAGAAAAGGATTCGAAATACGTTAAATAAATAAAAAATAAATAAATAAATAATGTTCCCCTGAGGATGAATCCGAATTACTTTGTTCCTCTGGCTTTTCCTCTAGCGCTGCCATGAGGTTCACTTTGATTAAACTGTCTCAGAAACATGCAACGATGGTGAACGTTGCAAACATTGTAGCTTGCTTAATATCGTCATGTGAGCATACTGACATTAGTATTCACCTCAAAGCATCGCTGTGTTTTAATTACAGCCTCACAGAACGGCTAGCATGACTGTATACTCTTGACACTTCTAAATCATCATCATTTTTGGTGCAGGTCGCACATCGATAATATTTGAATTTCTAAAAATGGAATGCCTTGCCATGGACACTACTTCGGCATTCCATTGTTGGAATATACAAGGACAAGAAGAAGAGCATACATTTCACTCAATTCAACACATTTCAATTCACAGGCACAAATAAAATCTTGGAGGGTAAATACACTGCACTGTATAGTAAATTAGGAGAGACTTAGCACAGCCTTAGCCTTCTTCTACTTTTTCATATTGTGTATTGCCACATAGTCGGCACACAACGTTTTTTACATGACGATATCGCGGCTCTTTGGGAAAGCGGGTTTAAAACCCTTCATCTAAAGGACTGCAGCAGATGCCTTAATGGTTGCACAGCATGTAAACCAATAGGCCTGTGATGTTTCACAGAGATGCTCTGGAGGGGGAATCCCTGTTGTCTTTTTTTTGGTCATTCCTTTCGTCTTTCCTCTCAAGGCTTCCTGACTTCCCCCATGACTGCGGTCCAACAAAACAAGCAACAAACTTTTCCCGAACTCAGCGATTAACACACACCTCCTCTTTCCGTCTCCTTGCCCCTTGTTCTCTACCACATTTTTATTCTGTCCTCCCTTCCCTTTGTCCTCTACCCTTACTGGTGTCCCTGAACTCCTATGTACCCATTGCTCCTCTAATCCTATCTCCATTCCCTTTCTTGTTCTTTCCCTCTCTTTTTTTCCCGCCTGTATTGCCCTATTTTCTGTTTTGATGTAATTTTCTTGTTGTTTATATCCTAGATTTAGTTTGTTGTTTTCATTACTTAGTAAATGATGTAATTCTCTGTTTTGGACCCGTTCGTGTCCCAGTGTGGCTGTAACTTTACAAAGTTATATCAAGGACATCTTTTAACGCTCTTTTTTTTCTTCTCACTGTCTTTTTCTCTCGATCTATCTCGCCCTCTTCCAGGAGGAGTTGCGGGAGCTAAGGGAGCAGCCCATCGACCCCGAGGCTGAGCAGGAGATCATCGACAGCATCGAGGAGGTCTACTTCTCTAACGACTCCTTCGACATGGTGCAGCACGAACTGGAGGTCAGATACTCCGTTTGAATGAGCACCACTCGCTTGTAAAATGACAAGTTCCAAAGTTCCCCACGCTGCCTCCATAAAATAATAATTCCATCAAACATAAGACAGTTCAGCAATTCTGATAAAAGCAATATTGCATTTCTAATGTGAATTCATGATACATACATGATCCCCTGAGGTTTGAACCTCATCTTACTGGCAGAGGTAAAGCTCTTTTTCACCTTTAGCTTCTGTTTCCTACACTTCTGCTCCACCACATGCCTACTGTTGAAGTCCAGATTGATGGATTGCATCCGCTCAATGGGAAGGGTGTGAAATCTCATTAGATTTATCTTGGCATTGCTACACCATCTGAAATGAGGCTCTCAGTCAAGGGGAAAGTAATTACCTATCATCCTTTGTGCCATGGATTTGTAATATCTTCTTTCCTAAGCAAAGATTGTTTGCTGTTTACTTAACAACACCCCTCTACCTACTTGACTATTTACTTATGATCTGGCAAAGTGTATTTATTGAGCAAATTTTTTGCGTTTTAATGGAGGAAAAGCTACAGCTGTCCTCAGTGAAAACAGCTTAAGCTTTTTAAATGCAGTGTGAGATATGTTTTGAATAATAAAGATCCTTAGAAGTAAAGATTAGCTCTCTAAGGTTAGAGAAATCCCGTTATGGCCCTAGAACCCTAGAACTCAGATACTTCTGTAGTTCTACTTTGAATATTTTCCTGTCTGACACATTCATAGCAGGGACTCTTACTATGCTGAACAGTAGAATCAATTGTCCTTACTGATGCGTTGTGTCTGCTAAAAAAACTCGGGGGGCTTTCACCTGTGTTGTGTACTGTAGGTGGATGTGTTGGAAACAAACAAAGTTGTATGTTTATATATGTGTGATTTTAGAAACTACCACCTGAGCTGAACCTGCAGGAGCTGGAAGAGTACAGAGACAAGCTGAAAAGACAACAGGCAGCAGTAAGTATCTCCCTCGCACAAACACACACACACACACACACACACACACACACACACACACACACACACACACACACACACACACAAAAATCCAAAGTCATCGTCCACATACACAATTTTCCTGAGTTCTTTCAAATGTTTTGCACAGCTTTAATTTCCATGGAATGCACTCACAGTTTGATTTGACATTTGAGTTCATATTTTTTAACTTTTAGGGCTTCTTGTTTGTGTTGGCAACGTTTATTCATAACTGTACCGGTGGGCCAAAGCTCTACCTGCTGGTGGATGATCAAGGGCCTTTTCACACCTAAGGCCGATCCGAGGTTCATGTTTTTGTTACTTTGGATACATTTGATCCGGGTAGTTTTGGTTTGGCTCTAAGAACTATACATGACTAGGTCCTGTTGTCATAACTTACTCTACATAAGCTGCATCTCCCTATACTTGCAATTGATTGGTTTGCGAATGGAGACGTACGCTTCCATTGTTCCTATCTCACAAGATTGAAAAGGGTCAGATTTTTTTGGAGTGTTTTTCCACCTTTGGTCTTCTCCTCTCCCAATGCGCTGCTGAGGCTAATTTAATTTTTAGTTTCTAAAGATAACCTGCCAGATCTCAAGAGCAGCTCGGCAGTGCCCATGAGGCCGAACTGACACCTCACCAGCTACCAGTCCACACCCCGTACTTGGTCCTTGCAGGACTGCTCTAGTACCACAAACTGAGCTTCTGCAGCTTTGTGCTTGAGAGTTATTATTAGAAATAGTTTGCAGTATTTCTTAACCCTGTGCACACAATGTGCCCCAGGGCAAGCTCATATCACCTCAGATCCCTTTATTAACTGAAAGCAAAAAAAGAAAAGGATTACCATTTTACTTGGAGCAATGTGGTCACATACTAGATGCAAACTTGTGGTTTTAAAGATTATTCCTGGCATTGGAACCAGCAGCTGATTTAAACATTGTCAACTCACCATTTAGTAGCTTTTAAGCAAAATACTGCACTGTAAACGGATTCAAAACTTACACACTTACATTGCAGACATGAAACACTGATACATCTGAAAGATGATTACCTGAAATCCTGTTTTCATTTAGCTTTTGTGTTTGCCCCTCTATCTCATAGCAATTTATCTCCCCAAAGATTCCGTCTCCCTTTCCTGACAACTTATTGTGTCCAAACCCAGTTAACAGCGTGTGTGGGAACTTTAACAGCCCTAAACACCATGATTTGTTTTTGATGATTGATGGCCCTTTAAAGGTGCACTATGAGTTCCTGCATGGTTTCAGCGCAATATCCTTTTTGTCTCAAATTGTAGGCATCTGTCCTTGATCCGCTAGCTGCCTGCCCCCTGAATACACTGTGAAAAAGCCTGGTCTTGGGAAACAACACGGGTCGTAAACGTCAAACAAACACTAGGGGCACAGGATAGGCACCAAAATGCAACAAAACACTCCAGCCAATCACCAACAACATGGTTGGGGGAGGGCGTGGGGGTTAGTGACAGTTAAGGCCGTTTTATGCTTTTGCGGAGGCTCCACACAGAGCTTTCGGCGTAGCCTACGTAAGTGGCCTGTTATATATATATATGTATATATATATATATATATATATATATATATATATATATATATATCAGGCCACTTACGGGGGAGTGTGTGAGAAGTGAGAAAGTGGCGTTGATTAGCTTTGGAACGAGTACTGACTCGTGAGTCATAGTGAGAGAAACAAAGGGTCTCCCTTGTTCTTTTTGATCAAGGTGAGACATCTTTAGCAGGAGATTAGATTTTAACCCTCTCCTTGATTTCATCTTCTTAATGGAGAAAAAGAAGGAAATGAGTCGGGGGAATTGCAACGCTACCAAGCAACGGCCGAGAGATGTGCTTCGCCGCGACGTGTAGTTACATTTTTTGAGAGGTGAAACGTCAAGCTATGGCGTAGGGTCCAGCGTAGATGCAGTGGGGGTCTGGGGGGGTACGTCGTTAATTCAACGCAGAAGCATAAAACAGCCTTTAGTCAGTTAGTCATGACAGTTATGGAAACATGGGGAAGGGGCGAGCTTGCTCTGTTTTGTTCGAAATTTACTTGGAACGTCAACAGAAGTGACCATGCAGGAACTCATAGTGCACCTTTAAGCTAAAAAACACTGATTCAAGTCCCCATACGGACCAAAGTATGGGACTGAAATATGGTGGTGGACTGGTAGCTGGAGAGGTGCCGGCTCGCCTCCCGGGAACTACCAAAGTGCTCTTGAGCAAGGCACCAACACCCCAACTGCTCGGGGCGCCTTTCCATTGGTAGCCCCTTCACTCTGACATGTCTCCATTTAGTACATGAATAGGTACTGAGCATGTGTGTGTAATTCAGGCCTGTGTGTAATAACAACAGAGTGTAAATTGTAATTTCCCCCTGCGGCCTAATAACGTATACATTTTTATTATTATTTCTCTTGGTTCTCACTATCCTACTGATTATTCAGACAGTTTCTGAATAATTACCAGAAGATGGAGATCAATCCTGTTGCCATTTATGATTTATGGCAATAATAACTTTTATACTGCAGTTAATCATATAAGATATACTGTAAATATCACTCACATTCCTCTTAAACACAATAGATGGGAATTTGGTTTCAGTAAACATTGAGCCTCCTGGCAAAATAAGTTTGTTAAAACTCTGTTTTCTAGGGCGTGAATTCCAGTAAAACATATTTTTTTTGCAAATAAGGTACGGAGAGTTTAAAATATGCTGGTAGAGCACAGCTTGAAGGGGCTGCTGAATTATCATTTTTCACTTTAAAAAAATCAGAGTTCATTTGACAATGTCTTGCAAAAAAAATCCTTCACACATATTTTGAAATGCATTTATTGTATTGTAAAATCGTTCATGTGGATGATGGATGATGTGTACGTGTTGCGATTCCCTAAAGTAGTGCCGATCTACTGCTGCTACGGATGGAGAGAACCTCTCAGAAGGTGGACAATTTGTTTGCATTCATACTGGACACGTTCCGACGCCTCCTCCACACGCGTGTGTAGGCATGCCTGCGCAGACATGCCTACACGTGCGTATGTGCGACACAGGCATATACGTGCTCCACAGGCTTGTGTTCTTCAGTGTGTGAAATACAGCAAAGCCTTCTGAAGAAGTGATAATAGTGCTTTCAAATTCTCCCTAGGGGGCTGGTGTGACGGCCTTTCGTCCTGGTAGAGGACGATGCTAAAATGCGGCGTGACGGAGATGTGTGTGCTTTTGTTTGTACTGTGGAGTCGGGGGTGTGGGGCTTAGGTGCGTGAGATAAAAAGTGAGAATGATACAATACTGTACCATATGTACTGCACGTCCTTTTTCTCTGTTTGCCACTCTTTCTTCACTCCTGCTGAGGAGGTAGATTAGCTCGTGTGTTGACACATAAATATCCCCCAGTCATCTGCTGGTATTGGAGAGAAAAGCAGCTGTCCCGTTTCTCTGCCACAGTATCCCAGCTTAATTGACATCTTTGACAAACGCACGGCAGGGGCTCGTCTCAGGGCCAGTTGCCTTCTAGAACATGAACCAAATCCTAATCATATTTTGAAAGTGCTTACTTCCTTACTTCCACTCATGATCAGTATCACAACATGTTGCATTTCCATCCATCATGTAGTGACTCTTTACAAAAATGTAGGCTGCCGAGATGTCTGAGGAGCCGATGCTAATAACTTGGATGATTACATCACATTTTTTTTTTAAACTTGAAAGCTAGAGATGACCATCCCTCCTGCAGCAGTAATACATTCTCTCCCACTGCTTATTTTTTTTATATTTGGCAATGCTTTTCCAACCTTTGCCTGAATCCTACCTGGCTGATGCTTCAAAGTGGCTGTGTGTTAGCATTGGAAACTCTCAATGTTGGGTTTACACTGTCTCGGTCCTTTGCTCTCTTTTTATTTTTTTTTTTTTTTTTAAAGATTATTTTTCGGGGCATTTTCAACCTTTATTTTGATAGGGCAGCAGAAGACATGAAAGGGGAGAGAGAGGGGGAATGACATGCAGCAAAGGGCTGCAGGTCGGAGTCGAACCCTGGCCCGCTGCGTCGAGGAGTACACCTCTGTTTCACTACTACTTCTTAACCGCTTGAGACTTTTCCCTGCTACCAGCCTTAATTAGTGCTAGCTAATTTAGCCCAAATTGCCTCATGCATCTCAGTACACGTAATAACATGCAAACATGTTCATATTTAGAAACATTTATTATACGCCTGACACATATCTGTACTCTACAGCCTTCTTGCTAATGAACGTAATGTCCAAACAGGTTCTATCTGTCTTATCGATGCTTGTATTCGCTGCATGTATTGCTGTAGTCTTTATATGGCATCTGTCTTCTCCGGTGACTTCCCTCATTTTTTTCCCCTCCCTCATGGCACATATTAGTGTCCCTACTGGGGGAAATGGCATTCATTGTCATACTGTGTGTCAGAGTTGATGGTTGTTCATAGCCAGTTACTTATTTTCATTTACTCCATCTGCTAAACACGCACTGTTCAACCCAGCCTCTGCACAATTAGTCTCCATTTGTGTATGTGAGGGCGAGCTGAGAACTAATGCCTTTGGCCTTGTGGCTTAGATGGCAGGGGTTGGTAACTCACTTCTGGTTTTCCATTATGTGATTAGACTCTTTCACTCCTTTTTAAAATTGTTGTGTTATAGTCAATGGGTTGCCAATAGGCTGACGTTATGGCTTAATTTTGTGGCAGCTCTGTGAATGGTACCATTACCTTGTCCAATTTCTTGCACTTTCAGTAATTGAATAGTATCAAATATATTTGCTGAATATATTTTCCTTTTTTTAAATGTTCAATTCAATTTTATTTATAGTATCAATTCATAACAAGAGTGATCTCGATACACTTTACCTACAGATAGAGTAGGTCTAGACCACACAAGACCACATAATTTACAAGGACCTTCCAGTTCTGGTAGTTCCCTCCAGAGCAAGCAACAGTGGCGAAGTTAAAAACACAGTGTTGAATGAACGGTTTCAACCCTCCTAACCCCAAATCCCGCCGACTGTTTTGAAGAGGCAAGTTTTGTTGAAAATTCCCAAATTCCGACCATCCATGAATGCTTCTCGGAACGACGACATTATGTAAAAAATGCCTCAAAGTTAAGCCAAAAAAAACTTGCATTGAACATGTCCATCTTCAACAACAACTACTTGCATGAACAAGCAGCTGCATACAAGATATATACAGGTTTTTAGGTTCAAGAAGCCAGACATGTTTTTTACTGACCCATAGCCATGTGATGATCAAATTCTTCCAATCACCAACTGAGACTACAAGCCTCAGCACCAAACCACAGCACAGCCTAGAGGCAAACAGTGGTGGAAGAAGTATTTAGACCCTTTAATTCAGTAAAAGTACCAATACCACTGTTACAGTAAAGGTCCTACATTGAAAATACTACTTAAGTAAAAGTCTGTAAGTATAATCAGAGAAATGTACTCAAAGTATTAAAAGTAAAAGTAGTAAACTAGTAACCAAAGCTGTCAGATGAATTTGGTGGAGTGAAAAGTACAATATTTCTCTCCAAAAGGTAGTGGAATAGAGAAGAAGAGAAGACTAGAGTACCTTAACATTTGTACTTAAGTACAGTACTTGAGTAAATGTACTTAGTTACATTTTTGTTGCCTGTTTTCAAGGGCACTTTACCAAATAACACATCTAAAAAAGAAAAGAAAAATGTGTCTAAAATGTAACAAAGTATGATGTCGTAAGGATGTAATTAGGGTCCATTGAGACTACAAATGTATAAACCCTGCGGGACTAAGTGGAGGCTTGGAGATGTGGCGTAGAGTATCTAATGACACTATTAAGGTGCAATTTCAGACTACAGACATTGTACAATTCTTTCCCTTTTAGAAAAGTGTGGAATGAGTGGTGTCAGTAGGAGTTAACAATACCTCCCCCACCCTCCAATCCAAAGACTTTGTATTGTGCTTCAGTGTGGATGAGGCTAAAATTCATTCTTACTTCTCCACTAAAAGCAGTGGGGCATAACACTCATAGCAGGGGTCATACTAATCTGGTGACCGTGCTCAATACTGTGCTTGATGCCATAAGCGGGCAATGTGCTCTTTAGATAATTACAATTTCACCTTCGATGTGAGTCAAATTGGTAAAACGCACAAAGGAGAGGAGAGAACATTAGACACACAATAGGAACGGAGAGAATAGAACTTCTCTGAAAGAAAAGAAAGTAATGCCATTAAGAAAGACATTGAACGAAATTAAAGTGAGAAAGGGAGATGCTCTTTTTAAAGGCTTTGGCTTGATTGCACTTGTATACATCAGTGATTAGTATTCCAGCTCCATCCTTGATAGCAAGATCGCACTGTCCAAACCGCTTTTGTGGGTTGACATTTGGAAAGAACATCAAAATGTATTTTTACTCCTTTTTATTTAATGTACATTTCTTACCTCCTCCCTCTCTCTCTTTCTCTCTGCAGGTTTCTAAAAAGGTCGCCGATCTCATTCTGGAAAAACAGCCCGCTTATGTCAAGGTAAGCTTCCATTGTCAACTCAAACACATTAAACATCTGTTTCTATCTTTTCTTGGCCTAGCCACTTATCTAGAAAAATGTAATTCCAAATCATACTGTATATACAGTAAGTATCATTTTTAGGAATGGCAGATTTTCCAAATGTGTTATAATTTGGATGTGTTCCTCTTTTAGCAACAAGATAAGGTAGATTATTCGTAACCATGGCAGTAGGGTATCCAACTTTATCCATTAATTAGGAAAATGAGGCAATAACCTCATTTTTATTCACAACATAGCCAGGTAATGAGTTAAAACTAAGTCCATAAAATCTCTTCTTTGGTCGCCTAGTGAAGTTGCAAGGAACTGAAATAAGTGTGTGTGTGTGTGTGTGTGTGTGTGTGTGTGTGTGTGTGTGTGTGTGTGTGTGTGTGT
>NC_048420.1:11133856-11136643 GCF_013103735.1 Etheostoma cragini | reverse complement strand
AGAGTGTGTGTGTGTGTGAGAGTGTGTGTGTGTGTGAGAGTGTGTGTGTGAGAGTGTCTCTATACCAAGAAGATATTCAGTCTATCTTTGGTCCGATCCATCTGAGACCAGAGATTACCTGAGATCATGTTTGCTATAGTGATGAGTCATTCGTTTAACTGGTTTTATTAGCCGACATTGAATATTTTGACATTAGTGAACTGATATGATCGCATTCATCTCATTCTGTTTAGAACAACCGCAACATTCTTGACAGCTCAGAAACATGGGCTAAGAGTAGTTTGAACCCACTGTCACACAGAAAGGAAGAAAAATTACTCTTTACACTTTTTTTTTCATAGGTTTAATGATTTTAGACATCAATGTTTGTTGGTAAAGAAACTTTATCGAGACGCTGGTGCAGCAGCAGAAGCCAGCATCGTGTCCGTGTACATTGTGTGTGTGATTTGTGGCTGTATTAAGTGAACTTCAAAATAAAAGTGTTTTGGCAGGAGATCAAGTATTTGCCTGAATACGTACAGATGTCTGTTAGATTGATTGGAGGAGTTGACCTTTTGATTAATTTGATTTAGCAGTCAAGGCAGAGCACGGTCCCATAAGATACGTCGCTATTGAAGTTTGGTAAAGTCTGTCAAATTTGTGTTAGTCAGTAAAGCTTTGATCCCAGGGAGTCGCAGGAAATGACGGACAACTTTAACAAATTTGGTATGTGATGAAATAGCAGTAAAATTATCATCATTGTTATGCATCCTGAAGGTCAGTCTATGAATAGCAAATTGATCATTATTTCTGTGACCCTCCCCATGACTCTGCAGAGTCCAAATGAGAGCAGGGCTTATTAGGAGACGTTGCCAAGGATTTCGGGGGCATTTCCATTGACCCATCTCAGCCCTTGTTCACTTGGTCTGCAATGCCCTCTGGAGTTCAGAGGGTACTTCATTTTCAACAACCAGACAATTTCCCTACATAATTTCCTAGCATTCAGAAGGACTAAAGTAGCATAAGCATAAGGTGCTTGTCCCTCGATTTGCAGAATTGCCTGACAAATATGCTTTACCCTGCATCTTTATGGCTACTCCATGTTGCTCTACTGTTCTATAAAACGGGGTGTGTGGTGATTTAAAATAGCTGGCCTCTCGTCTCTGTAGGTTAAGAGAGAGAGGGAAGAATTAAGTGGTCAACTGCATGACCCCTAGACTTGCCCGAAAGAAAGATTGCTGTTTGGAAGTCTAAGTTTAAGTCTAGTCTAAGTCTTTAAGTCTAATTATTTTTACCAGGTAGCCCTGAATAGGTCACTCAACACCATGGAAAGGGACTTTCAATTATTTTCCACTGGAAACACTTATTTTTCACAGTTACTCGTTGGTGCCTTTGTTTGTGTTCTCCAGTTGCCTTTTTTAAACGAGGTTAGTAATTAGGTGGTCAAACCTGACGCTTTCATAGAGGTCTAACGACTGTTGGGCAGACATAAATTGACAGGAAACAGGGTTGTTAATACGTGTGGAATCCCTGCTTTTGTGTGTCCTAAATGCAATTAAACTTTATTTTCTATTCACCTAATGCAAAAAAGAGGGCAGGAACAACAGCATCATTAGAATGTATAGGCAGGATAGGTAGCAGGGAGCCAGTGCATAGCCAATGTGCTGGAGGGTCGCAGGGAGGACCTCTTATGAATAAAGAAGCAGGGGGTGAAAAAAATCTCCCTTGGGACTAAACATCTTCTCCTCTTTCACCTTCACTTCCCAGACCAGCGACTGTGTTGGTGGACATTGTAGGAGTCGGGTTGTGTAGTTGTGCTTGACTAGACTAACCTTTCCTGAATGTTTACAGTACACATATCTACAGTACTGTAGACTGTAGATACAGCACAGTTGTGCAGTATGTTGGTAAATAGTTGAATTCAGCCTCTCTTTACTTGATAAATTGCACACATTGTTTTTTAAGGTCATCCCAGTCTTGCACACCAGCTCTTTACCCTCTTGTCTACTAAAAGTGACTAAACAATTCTGGAAGTACACTACTGTGCACAGTTACACAAGCTGGGTTAGCCGACTGTCTAGTAGGTTACTGTAGCGTACGGACTATGGGTATAACAACAAACTGGAGGCCCAGTCTACATACTGAGCACTCTGCATGTTGAGCTCTGTTGATTCTGTTTGAAGCTGAATGTCTGATTTTTTTTTTTTTTCATTTTTTATTTGTTACATGAAATTGTGTTTATTTAAGCTGTTCTGGTCTTTTCCTGTGAGGATTTGTAAACATAGCTAAATCCATGAGTGTCTGCATTACATCATGGTTTGAACAGCTGTGCACAGTACAGTATTACCTGTGTGTTCATAAGGGATGTCTTAACAAGGGGTAGAGTGAATGCAAGACTGTGTGTGTGTCTGTCTGCGAAGCAGGAGCAAAGTTTCTGTTGGACACAGGAAAGAAACGGCTCCTTCCGTGACCAGATTTGACCCTGAGCGCACTTATTTTTTAACTACACAGACTATTATCGACTGTTTAACTGAATTAAACCAACTATTACTATGCATTGATATACATGTCAATCATTGATTCATTTTACAACTCAGACTTTCCATCACTTCATAATATTGGTAGACTGGAGTTGGTGAATTTCATACTACTGCTAAGTCCAGACATAGTAGAGTTTTGCAGTTGTAGCGCTGTGGGTTTTGAAGATGTGGCTGAACTGCTCCCAGAACTCTATTGGCGGTTTTCCACTGCGTGGTATCTACTCGACTCGCCTCGGGTCTACTTGCTTTTTTTGGTTTTCCATTACGA
>NC_048420.1:11030799-11133756 GCF_013103735.1 Etheostoma cragini | reverse complement strand
AAAACGGAAGTATAATGGGCCGAGGCGGGCCGAGGCGAGCCGAGGCAAGCTGTTACCAGCAGTGGAAAAACGCCATATGTGAATCAGACTGCTGGATTCACTCTTAGTTATTCCTTAGCTGGACCCGGTGAGTCAGCCAAGTCCCAGCCAGTTCCCGCTGCTTAGAGCGCAAGGGCAATTTTAATGTACAATACATTTGAGTGTACCAAGGCCACCATGGTACCTTCACGTATTAATAAACTGTTCTAACCAGTACTTCGGAAATTATTCAAGAAAGGACACTGTGTTCTACATATGTGATGGCTTTACGGAAAGTTGCACTTAGAAGTGTGGATAGTGTTTGATTTGTAAAAGCATCAATGTGTGTGCTGTACCATTCCATACGCGCCTTTGCTTTCTTTACAACACTTAGGTTTAAATAGCGATAGCACTCTAAATGTACGTGTGACATGAAGCTACCGCCAGTGGTTGTTTTGCTTAGCTTAGCATAAAATAGGAAAAGGTTAAACAGCTTGCCTGGCTCTATCAAAAGGTTACAAGTATAAAAACGATGAAAGCCAAATGTGAAAATCACAAATTGTAGTTTTATGGAGTTACTTTGGTTTTTCCCAGAAAATAAAACAAGATATAACGTGTAAATGAGTTAACTTTAGAGGTGCTGTTAGACAGATTTGGCTGGCTGTTTTGCTGTTTCCAGTCTTCATGCTAAACTAAGCTAAAACGCTGGCAGTATCTTCATATTTAGCACACAGATTAGAGAGAGTGGTATTGATCTTTTCATCTAACTCTTGACAAGAAAGTGATTTAGTGTATTTCCCCAAAAAACTACGCCTTTAACAAATATAAAGTTAATGAAAGCATAATAACAGAATCTTTCATTTAAAGAAAATAAAGCTGCAAGGCTTTTGTTTGCAAACAAAATATAAGCTTTCTTAAACATTTTCATGAAACCAATACTCGTGTCATGCTGATGTTGCCTGCCCTGAGCAGAACAGCACAAGAGTCACATGGTGCGTGTTCCCTCAGAGAAATCTTTGAATCAACCTTTGTAAAGCAGTGTGAGGACTTGTCAAGGTCTTCCTCAACACTTGAGATCATGAGGGCAGATTTGTTTGAATGAAAACATTGATCTTGTACCCACAGCTGACATGCCACTTTGATGCTGTTGTTGTTGTTTTTATTACCGTTGAAAATTAATTTCCCCAGACTATGTTTTGTTGGTAAGAGGCTGTTTCATGTCTGACTGTATTATGAGGACAATCTTATGACAACTGGACTTTTTTGCAGAGGGGTGATGCAGTATTAAAAAAATAAGAAGAAAAAATGCAAGCATCTCCAACCTGGGGCATGACATCTGGCAAATCCAAAAAAATTCAAACCAAGAGAGGAAGAGAAAAGTCAAACACATAACAGCCCTTGGACCTTCCTTTTGGCTGTTTGTTCTTCGTGGAGGTCACTAAAGTGGCATAATAACTGTCTCTTAGAGCAAAGTGCGTATTGATCCTTTTCTAAATGTTAAAGCTCCAAAGAAAGGAAGCTTCTTCTCAGATTTTTCACTGTGTTTTTGTCCTCTGAAGTACATTACACTCCGGCATTGGTGATTCATGCCTTACCATAATGACATCATCTGTAAGGTCTATCTTGTTCACAGCAGAATGCATGAAGAATGCTCCCAGATAGTATGTGTGTTGGTTTGTGGGCATTGCTGTACATGTCTGCGCTATACTTTTGTGGGGGAAGGGATTTTCTGGGTAAATGGCATTATTACAGGCATATTTTACTGACCGCTCCGTAAATGAACCAGTCTAACACGATCTTTGTGCCACTCAGATTTAACACGCCCTCAACATTATAGTATGCCTATTGGGCTTCTTCTTTGTACTAAATAGACATTTTAGCTTATTAAGTGCCATCTAGTATATCATTCTTCGGGATTTGAAAACATTAACTTCAAAATGATTCAGTGTTTATACGTATCAGTATGCTGCTTTGTCTTATTCAATATCATTTTATCACTAAGTTCTTCCTTGTTCACAGGAACTGGAGCGAGTGACGGCGTTACAGACCAACCTGCAGCTGGCAGCGGTCATTTGCACCAATGCAAGGAGGTAATAGTGTTCTTTTACCTACCATCTATTCAGTAACTGAAATAGCTGCTTAAATCGCCCATTCAAAACACATCTGCATACGAAGTGCTTTCCTCATAGCTACAGTAAAGTTCCTTCTGTTGATATAGTCACTTGAAGTCAAAAACATGCCACTATAAATGCTATAATAATAACACTAAATAATACCGATAATAATAATATTAATGTATGTGTGTATATGTGTATATGTATGTCTGTATTTGTGTATATATGTATGTGTGTGTGTATGGATGTGTGTGTATTTATATATGGATGTATCTGTATGTATGTATGTTTGTATGTGTGTATATATATATAGAGTATGTTTGTATGTGAATTTATACAGTATATATGTATATACTGTATGTATGTATATGTATGTATATGTATGTGTGTGTGTGTGTGTGTGTGTGTGTTTGTTTTTATATATATCAGAGTTTTAAATGCCAAGCAAAGTAGTATTAATGTGTAATGATGCTAAATGCTCCCTGCACTGTGACGTTTTGTGTAAAGGCAACTGAGCGTGGCTAAGGAGGGATTCACAGAAGCCAGCTTGGGTCTATTAGCCAATCAGAGGAGACGGCAATTGTTGACAGGCCTGCTTAAGTCACTCAGGACCATCAAGACGCTGGTAAAGTTAACTATTGATCTATCATGTATCTATTTACTGACCTGCCTTCAAAAGGTTCTCCCGTAGACCCACGTAATTGTCTGCTTTCTACTGGGTCCTTGAGCACTACATGGATTGTTACTTTGATTTGGTTTTCAAAACAAAGTGAACACCTTCCAGAATGAGGGCCATGCCCTACACAGATTGCTTCAGCATCCAATGTGATGCCTTTTTGATTAAATAAAAGCTGAATAAAACTTGACAGTTGTCTACAAGTTGTCCTTTGGATCAATTGTGTAAAACTTGGCTACTTATTAATTGCATTTGTTGTACTGCTATGGTTGATTTCATATATATCTCTGACTGTCAACATAATTGATTTATACTGCAGTGCCGAGTGAAGTTATTGATTTCCCTGTCAGTGTTATTTTGAATAACCTTGGGAATTTGACCTAGCAAATGCTAGGTAGTAAAGACTGTACCCTGAGCTGTTTCTGTCTAAAATACAGTCATAAAACACACGGTGTGACACATCGCTACTGTGAAACTTATTGATGTAGTCAACAATAATCATTTAAATAACTGCAGCTGGTTCTCTGTGCATGATTTAAATTAAGATTAAATTTAATTAAACATACTGTCTTTTTAATTAGTCGGGTTTGATCATTTGCCTAACTGTACTCATTGGAAAAGATTTTACCACATGGTCACACCAGTAAATCATGTAATGAGTTTTGAACTAGTTCGCACTAATATTGTGGCCTGTTAGGGATTTAATGCTGTATTAATTTCTTCCTTTTGTCATTCTTTGCCTCATAGCAAAGAACCGATGTAAGACTCAGCGAGATGCTAGAGGTATTGGAATCCTCCCCCATCACACACACACACACACACACACACACACACACACACACACACACAGACACACAGACACACAGACACACACGCACACACGTGCAGAGATATTTTTATAATTGACTTGAAAGGTTAAACATCAGTAGGGATTCTGCATTGAAAGTCAAACCCACCTTAACAGGAGACACTCTACGAATACCTATCTATTGTGAAGTTCAGCTGTAGCACGTGGAATAGATTTCTCTTCCACTGAGTGTAATCCTTTCTTATACGCTGTATCTGTAAGTGTTATATTTGGATTATCTTTTTAGAAAAGCCTGACCAGGGCCTGGGGCTGTAAATTAGCCTATTGGGTAGAAACCTTTCATGTAACACATCCACGCATATTGTTATAGCCTTGACTGTAATAATTATGTATGTAAAAATGTGCGCTACATTGTCCCTGACAATAAATACAAAAATCAACAAAGTATCTGCTGTAACAGTTTTAAGGAGATCAAACAAAACTGATGCAGATGCACCGAAGAAGTCACACACATCACTGTCAAAATCCAGAGCTATCCCGAGTAAACCCTTGATATACATGTAATTTATAAATTAGTTTCAGAGTACATACAGTACACACTGTACTGCTTTCATACTTCAAATGACCTCATTTCTCTCTTTCTTTCAGGAGGAAGACTATCCCGGTGCAATCCAGCTCTGTCTGGAATGTCAAAAGGCCGCCAGCACCTTTAAACACTACAGCTGCATCAGGTACAGTATGAACAAATAGATATATTTAGTTGTCTCCAAGTGAAAGCCGGCACGGACTTCAATTTCTAGGGTTGGATAGAAAGTTTTCTGATATTCATATCTTAGAGAATATAATCACATATCTCTCATTGTGAAATCCTTCACAAATAGTTGTTAGGTTGGAAGGTTTCCAGTTACAAGATCGAAAAGACAGGCAGGCAGCTGGCTAGTCATGCCACACAGATGGTTAGACAGAAAAAGACAACAGAGAGACAGACAGACAATCAAAACCACATGAGACACACAAGAACATCTGAGGATCAACCGTGAAACATGCGGGGTACACAATTAGGTTTTTAACCATTTGTGTTTTCAAAGTGCCCAGACATGACTGTCATAATAAAAACCCTCGTCTCTCTACTCATATTCAGGTAAGAGAGGGAATTGAAGGTATAGAGTTTATTCACGTTGAATACAAGGTGGTCAATCATCTCTGTCCCTTTGATTTTCTGTGCAATTGTGCTTAATCTGTGGCAGTAGGTGGGCACCACAGTTCTCCTTTTTATTTATTGATTAAGGATTGATCAGGGATGCATGTCATTGCTGGCTTCCTCCCTCTTCCTGCGACACTGAGCTCAGGATATTTTGTAAAGAGGTGTGTGGGAATGAACGCCTTTAACTGTTCCCAACACATGCCGATGTAACATAAACACGTTGTGTTCCCGCTTGTCATTTTTGCTGTTTTGTCATGTACTGCCGAGTGTGTGGTGGTCTATTTATGGAGGAAGCACTGGCGTCATAAAACGGTGAGAAAGCGCACGGTTCCACTCGCAGATACAGACCTTTTAAACAAAAATGAGTGTCTGCACCTCTGCATTCAACCAATGCACCTGGCTGTGACAATGCCGTTCCAATAACAGAATGACTGCTGGGAAATAATGAACAATATGGTAACATTATGCACAATGGATTGTTTTGCTGCGGAGATTTCCTCCCAATGTTCTTTTCTTTTTCATGGCGTTCCATGTCCATGGTAATGCTCCCTGAATGAGCTGGGGATGGTGGTGTGCAGAGTCATTCATATATTTCCCCCCATAATGTCACCCATTGCACCCATTGCAACCAGTGTGTCAATGAGGGAATGTGATTGTGATCACAATAAAAAGGAGCACTTCCAATTTTCTTTATAACCGTCAGTATCACTGTATTCACACATGGTCCGTTGTGTATTCAAATGCGTCTGTGGCAGCTGGATAGAAATTCGATTACCCTCTTCACCTTTGCTTTATTTACAATATGCTAATTCTGCCTCCTGAATGCAGTAGTTTTCAACATAAGTGCATTGACCAAACATCTGTCACACTTTGCATTAACATGCACATTGTACTGTACCTGGGCTCTGCCCAAAACTGCTATAACCTTGACTGCAGCATCGCCCTCCCCTAAGCAGCTAGTTGCCGGTCTGCTGCACTGTGATTTAACCTTGTAGCTATGGTTTTCCATGCACTGCTGAATGCCTTACATGTGCAGTTCGTTTTATGCCTGCTCTTCTTTTGTCCCTGTCCCTTACCCTGTAAAAGTCAATATTGTTTCCCAAGAAGGCACTTACACAGCCTCATGCCCCGTCTCAGTCCATTTTCATCAGGCTGTCCACATGAGCAGCTGTTAGACAGCTTAAGACCTGCACATGTCAGCACAGTGTTCACAAACTGTGAGCTTTGCTGTGGCTTTAGAAAAAGAAAGGTGTAATCTAGCCTATAGCATCACTGTAATATACATTTTTGTACCGAATGAAAAATGTAATTAAGATGCATGCATACATGTAAAGATTTCCCAGGAAAACATAAAATCTATGACATAAATTTCTTTTCTTACAAACCTTGCTTTGGAAATGATAATCTCAATTCTGCACCACAAAATCGGGGTTTCTAGAATTTAACACAGAATTGAACAGCTCTTCAGTTTGTTAGTATTTTGATGCTACAACGAAACAAATCATTAGGGATAAAATTTAACTCTGGCTTCCAACATGCTAGTTATTTTATACTAGGTGTCATACAAATTGTCTAAAAGTTATTGTAGCTGAAGCTTCTTCAGATCTCCACAGAGCTAGTCTTAGTATTTATGGAGATGTTTGTTCAGGTGTTCTAATCTAACCGGTTCAGGTGGTTCGGCTGCACGTTCAAGAGGAGCAAAGTGTAGGAAGGAGGGCAGAGGGCTGCTACGGAGAAATCTGTGTCTCAGACACAAACAGTTTTGTGCAGGCTGCCCAACGTGACACTGCACACACTGAAGCAGTTCACGGATTTAGTCAGAGCAACGACTTCCTTCTCTTTGTGGTTAAAGTATAGTTTCTTTTAAAGCTGCGTGATTGTGTGCAAGTGGAGATTTTTAAGAAGACGTCCATGTCAATCAGCTGTAGAGTGTCATTTGAACTTGTGTTTACTTGTAGCACTTTTAGAGGTCATGATACAATCCTTCCACTAGCAACAACAGCACAATCAAAAGATGTAATCAAAGTCAGGTCAGTGCCTGTCAACAATGTTGTTTTTTATGTTTTCAGACATACAAATTCAACTGTGTTTTCATGTGTCACCGACATTACTTTTTCAGTTACACTTACACGCTTGAAAGAAGGAAGATGCTTAACATTTCTATTTATAGTTAGTATAGGTTTTTTGCATCCACACCTTTTCCCAATGAGCACCAATTAAGTTGGACAACGGTTATTTCTCCAGTAAACCTGTTTTAGTTGTTATCTGCTTCCCAAATGTTTTATATTTAATTAGATGTTCATGTGCAGTAAGCAACTGGACCAAAATGACAGTATAACAGGCACACTAAGCACAGCTTATTCTATTATTGGGCTAGGATATATTTAATAAACAGTGTCATACTCAGAATAAACTAACATAAGACTCTTATTATCACGTGAATCCCACTCTTCTTTACTGGACTGTATCTGTCTTTAATGCAGACTCCAGTCTAGAAAACAAGTTAGACAAACAAAAGTGATGCTTAATGACATATTATATATATATATATATATATATATATATATATATATATATATATATATATATATATATATGTGTGAAATTGTCCTTAATAAGCCAGCTTCAGGTTGTCAATTTTTTTTTCTCGTGAAGTGGCCCATAGAACCGTACCAATGGAGAAAGTGCCACAACCCCACTAGACATGCCCGTGCTACATATGTGAAAATTGCATCAAATCTTGCACTTGAAGAAAACAATCAGCACATTATTTTTGTCTGGTGTGATCGAGTTTTCCTAGTGCTCTTTCTACAATTTCCTTCTGGAATTTATTTCTTAACTTCCGCCTAACCTCCTATGCTTTTTTACTTGCATAATCATGGTTGATGTTGTCCCTCAAGCTTGGTTTTACTCTTTGAAGCCCTTCCCCTACCATGTTTTGGTTGCCTCTCAGCTAGCCTTGTAACAGTGGCTAACATGACTACAGCGAAAATGGCTTTTTCCCAAAATCTGAGCATCCGGCAGAACCCTTGAAGCACAGAAGTCCATGCATTACCAATTTAGCAAGTCAGCAGTCACAGTGGAGCGCCTCGCCTTAAGGCCCGGTGGACACCTTTTGCCAGTGATAAATGAAAACGGGGTTTAAACAAATGTCCCTGCTTTCCACATAACTCTGGTTCAATACTTATATTCCCTGCAGAGAACGGATTGTTAATTAGATGTCTCTCCTCCTCATCTGTTATTTATGCATTCTGTCTGATCATGGAAGACTGCCAGTATGTGGGGAGGAGCTGCAGCTGCACACACATGAACACTCACTGGACAGTGAAATTTGGTAATATATTCATGAGATGGACACAATAACAGGAGGACTGGATAATATGGTCACCTGTGTAATTGGCTTTGAGTTGACCTCTTGTGTTGTTCTTCAAAAGCCCAGATAGTTCTTAAAGAAGATCAAGGTGCACCAGGCATTCAAGGATCCATGTGTGTGACGTTGAGTGCTCTGTTTGGTTTCCCAGTCCCATTCTAGACTTTGCTAATGCGGTTATGTCGCTTTAGCTTAGTGATTATGATGGGTGACAGGAGTTTTGATTATGTGAAGACCAGCTGCTATTACTGTTCATGTGTAAAAGGAATAGTTTGACAATTTTGGAATTACACCTCTTTGCTTTCTTTGTAAGAGTGAGATTAGAAGATTGATGCCACTTTCATTGTCTGTCTACGATTTTTTTTTTTTGATGAGCTAGAGCCAGCTAATGGTTAGCTTAGCAAAACAGGAAACAGCTAGCCTGGCTCTAGGGGCAGTGAGGAAGTCATTGTCCTTGCTTTTGTTCGGATTTAACAAACATGATATTAGAGCCATACTGATGTATCGGAGGGCCGATATTATCGGCCAATATCGGTACCAGCATTTGGAATGGGCGATAAAACATTTGACTTACTTATCATTTTATTTTACTTACTTATTTTATTTATCAGAACTTTAATATATTTTGATGTTCTTCTGTTCTGACAATAAAACAAATTATCATTATTTCAGTGAGCCCTCTTCAATAGCTACAAATAACTAAAGTTAGGGAAATCTGTTTATGTTTTGTTACATGTTTCTGGATTTCTTTTTTTTTTTTCATATATCGGATTTTTAAATAACCAAATATTTGTATCGGTATCGAACCAGTTGGGTTCTATGATATGTGTTAAATATTGAGATTAGAGGTGCTGATGGGTGTAGTTTTGAACTTTAGACAGTCAGACAAGCTGCTTTCCCCTGTTTCAAGTCTTTATGCTAAGCTAAGCTAATCACCTGCGGACTCTAGCTTTGTAATGAGTGTACAGATGTGAGGGGGCTTTCAATCTTCTCATCCAACTTAATGTGTGTATTTGAGTTCCCTGTTGCTGCCCAGTTCCTAATGTTTGTCAACCATAGTTGGCTTTCTGCCATACTGTGATGGTGACTGGAAATTGCAGTGGTCCATCTTACTCTCAGGTGTTCCCCTGTGTACCGGGCCGTTGGATTATTTTTCTCTCTCTCACATGCTCTTCCAATATTGTTCAGTTTTGTTTATCTCCTGTTACTCTACCACACCCTGCAATGTGGGAGTACAAAATAAAGTTCTTTGATGAACAGGGCATTTATCCTGTTGGTCTCTGCTCCTCTGGTATATCTCCTTAGTGTGGCTGTCAGAGCTGAAAGTCTTTGTTTAGCACTCTCCTGGGCCTTGCGCATCGACAATAACAGGCAGTTCTTTAGGAGCCAGGACCTGACATTGACCCGTTCACCCCTCTGTAGTGAAGCCATCTTACCTACTTTGTGTTTTTTCTTTATATTGGCTAAAAAATGGTGGTTTCCACTGAGGATACTGGCTATGACTTGCCTTGCTGAGCTTGTAGCTGAGAATGACTGGTGTTATCATTGCTGCGGCAAATACCAATTTATTAGATCCATGGCAGTTAAGTTCAAAGGCCTCTTCTAAACTATCACTCTGATGTCGGCATTTTGGTGTCAAGCTCATTTATCCATTTCTCCAAATTGTGCTTACTGGACAACTGTTAGTCTTCTTAAGTCTCCGGTTTCGGTGTCAGCTTTCACATTTCTTTGTTTGAGCATTTGTTAACTATCGGTTTTCAGTTTGTGTAGATTCTTTATGTAGATTCTTGTTTATCACTCATCATAATAATCATAATATTTCTCTCACACACAGGCAGATAAAAACGGCTTGCAGTGCATCACGTTTTGAAATGGCATGCTCATTTTGTTACCTGCTTTGCAAACGACCTGTGGGACTCAATTTGCAGTTTCTTCTCAGTTTCTCTGCTTCCTCCTCTTCACTCTCCTCACTCAATACCCAACTTATGCTTAATTAGCAATTTGTTAAGGACACTGTTTTCCTAGGGCGCCTGTGGTCTCAAAAAGCACAACATAAGTGCGGGCTGACCTGATAAAGAACCCAAGCAAAGCGGGGACAGAGGCAGAGAAACAGTGGAACAGAGGATGATTATGAAGGGGCGCAGTGCAGGGGGAGTCACAAGGGAATTGCATCGGTGTCTCGGGATGGGCAAAATAGTCGTTATTTCTGATGCTAATTCGCAACTCTTGAGTTGAAAGCAATTCCCAGGATGAGCAAACATCTGAGTACACTCCAAGGATGTGTAGTAGTTTTTTTTTAAAATATGTAACAGTCACACAAACATACAGTACAGTATACACACTTACAATACAGCTGCTTCCACTGTAGGATTTTAAAAAAAAGCACTTGAAACACACAAAAAAACGTATATATTGGAAATACATCCATATCTCATACTGTTGGTCCCTTTTTGCCCTGTTTGTATGAAAGAGGGGAATTGTGAGACACATGGCTGCAGCTTGATGACAAAGTGCTTCTCCTTTAGATGTATTTGTTAATGGAAATATACAGTGGACATAAAAAGTCTTTGACCATTGTTAAAATTTGTGTGATGAAAAATAAATAAAACAACCCTAAAGCCCAGTCATATGAAGAATACGGGAGATTGTTGTCACATGTAGCACACAGCCAGTACTTGGTAATGTCTCTGTTGTGCCACATTTCCTCCACTTGATGCTCACTGTCTTCACTGTGTTTCATGGTGTCTTTAATGTTTGGGAGATTATTTTTTGTACCCTTCTCCTGACTGATATCTTTTAACAATGAGATCCCTCTGATGGTTTGGAAGCTCTCTGCCGACGATGGCTTTTGCTCTGAGATGCAACTAAGAAAATGTCAGGAAAATCCTACTGGAACAGCTGAACTTTATTTGTGATTAATCAGAGCCACTTTAAATGATGGCAAGTGTGCAATGACTTCTATTTACCATGAGTTTGAATGTGATTGGTTAATTCTGGACACAGCCACATCCCCAGTTATAAGAGAGTGTGCACACCTATGCAGCCAGGTTAATGTTTTTTATTTTTTATTTTTCAACCTCGAAGATTTCAGATCGTTTTTCAATTGACTTGTTCACGTTATAGGTCACATTAAAAGTGGAAAAAGTTCTGACATGGCATTTTAACGGGTGTGTAGACTTTTTATATCAACTGTAAACTGTGCTTTACTCTGGTTCCTATAACAGTTACTCAGTTAATAGATTCATAGAAGAAGAATTGAGGGCAATTTTCATAATTGAATGTTAAATTAGTTTTATTCATCTGGTAAAAATACAAAAAAAATTCCTGGTTACAGACGCAATGATCTGCTTGTGTTTCACTGGAAATTGAGAAGATTTGGAATTTTCCACTGCTAACAATTTGAATTTGCCCGTACTCCAGTAACTTGGGATGGGTATTTGCCGTTCATTTTTTCATTTTAAAAACTATTTCTGTCATTTTGTTGACATTCATATATCAAACAGACAGATACATTGATATTAAAAACTTTGTAGTTAGTTGACCGCATATTCTGCTTCAGAATTAAGGAACTAACCCTTTTTTTCTCTTCACAGCGAATTGAATTCTAAACTACAAGACACTCTGGAGCAAATAGAGGTATGTGCCCGCCTCCCTGCTTAATCTCTACTTCTGTTATTTGAGGGCACTATCAGTGAAGAGACTTTTAGCAGTGAATAAGATTACGCTCTAACCTTGGTAAATTTCCAGAAGCCCTCATCTGAAAGAAGCAATCTATACTTCATTTTAACATTTTGATAGTTTGCCTTTCTCATTCTGGGTCTGCCAAATATTGACACATTCAGAAAGTCATTATTGTCAGTATGCAAGCACGGTAAATTATATCTGTTTCATCTCTCGCTGCGTCGTGATATTTGGTGTGATAAATGGTATGCAAAGCCATTTTCTCTGCACCACTGCTGCTGCGCTTGAGTAGATTAATTACTTACAGTTCCGTCTGTACACAAGAAACAGCCGTGCATGAACACACACCTACAGAGCCAGGCGGCAAGGTGCTCGTTTATTTACCTATCAGCATGAGGTTGTGAATAAGCAAAGCAAAATCTTCTAAAATCATGAAGGGAAACACTTCCATAGAGACACACATCAAGAGTATAATTTGTTTTATGTATCTTAGTATTCATCTCAAGAATGCTAAAAGCCCTAATAACGAAATTGTTCGGTTAAAGGACTAGAGGTTGCAATCCCTAGTCTTTTCACCACTTTAAATTCGGGAGTTCTTGAAGGATGGCTGCTCTAAGGCTTAACCAGCGGGACACATCGTCATATCTGTACCACAGCATCACAGTGTGTTTTGGCCAATTATCACGTTAATAACCAAAACTACCCTTTCGCTGTACACTAAATAGTAATTTTCCAACTGGATATATAAATATATCTTATTTATTTGATTAGGACAATGCACGTTAATGCACATTTCTGTAAATGCGCCAGTGTTAGCCAATTGGCTATTTTTCAACTGTAGTCCTACCTAGGATGCAAGTCTTTTATGGTGGGAAGAAACTAAAGCAACCACGCAAACAGCAGCAAAAGACCAACAACTCTAAATGTAGTTGCTCTAATCAAATGGTTCATCTTAAAGCACCAGCAAAATTCCATCACATAACCAATTTACAGAGCATTAGCTAGTTTGGATTGTCTTACCTCAAAGTATTTTGGAAAATCATTTCTGAATAGTAACTTTCTCATGCAGAACGTCATTTGAGTTATGTTGAAATCAGCTTTAAACATGGCGTGAGAAAATGGGTGGTGACGCAAGGTGTTTGATCTTTCTCTGATGTCGGCTTATTGTGTCAGGGTTGTTACACGTCCCTGTGCATCCTAACTTCCTGCTAACGTTGGTTCACTTTCTTACCCTTTCTTTTTATCACACACACACAGACACACACACACACACACACGCACACACGTACACCCACGTCCAATTGCCCTTGGCCTCGTGTGATAGCTAAGCATCTGCACATCTATATCTAAATCCCTGGTCTTAACATTGATAATCCCTCTTTTCTTTTCTTTTTGTCATCCATCTATTTCTGGCTCCAGGAGCAGCTTGATGTCGCCTTGTCGAAGACTTGTAAGCACTTTGATGTTTCCCACTACACCAAGGTCCAGCTGGCTTACACGCTCCTGGGGAAGACACAGGTCGGTGGTTTGACATGTCTACAGGGTCACGGGGAATGGCTAAACATGACTGGATGTGATGGTCCAGTTCTTGTCATCACTTACGCCACATGTCCTTTTGTTTGAATCTTTGTCTTTTGTTTATTGAGGATTTGATGGAGCGGATTGAATGTTCATCCTGGCTGTTCCTCTCCTAAACTTTATTTCAGGGTTGTGTGCATTCAGTCGACAGGGTTGTTTCCTTACTTTTGACCTTTTTCCACCATTTAGATTAGAATAGCCTGTCCCACAGACAGGCTGGTAACCATCAAGGGAAATGAGACTGTTATTTGGTCTTTTTTTCCCCCTTTTTGCTTCAGTGGATTGTTTTCACTCCAGTGAGTGAATTCAAGGTCTCTTCATTGGAGAAGAAAGTATTTTAGGCCACAGGGCATGCATGCCATCATTTCTGATTACCCTATGCTCAGTTTACTGTCAGTCAACTGACACCCACAGAACTCACCCACAAGAAGGAACAGAGTTCTCCAAAACATTATAATAATAATAATAATAATCCTTGGAAAATGTAAACAAAGCACTCAAAACATTACAACAGCTGAGGTGATACGGTCAAAACATGTTGGATTGGGGCCTTTTTTGCTGTTTCTTTAAAGCTGTAGAACATTTATGGTAAGAACAACATCAATACAATACTGTAGTTTCTGTTAAAAATGACTGAAGAAAAATATAACGGACCATAACCTAAAGTGACACAAATATTATCTTTTTTTCACTAGGGATTTTTGGTCTTACTCTCCTCATCACTTCTCTTATCCCATTCCAGCCCTCATATTTATGGTCAGAAAGCGTTAATCTCTCATGCTAGGACCTCTCTCTTTAATAACCCATACACTCTACCACCATGTCCAACATCTCACTTGGCCCAGAATTCTTTGTTCCACTTTGACTTGCATGTCTTCTTCCCTTTCTCACCTCCCTGATCTTATCCTTTCTGCTATTTTTCTGCTATCTCCTCCAGTGTACCAGTGCTCTCTGGTATGGGTAATCAGTCATGAATGAGTTGAATATTATTGGAATTATACAATTTTTGCTCACATAACCCTTGTCATCCTTTCCTACTTCAAAAAGTTGGATAATTTGTGGCCCAGTTATAGCTGGATTAAGTAGCCATCCAGCAATGCACTGTCTTTATGAGCAATGATAAGGCTGCCATGTCTGAAAATACCACCTTTCGGCTAAGTTTATATGGACTTTGGAATTCCAAATATGCTGTTCCATTCCTTATTCAGCATTTTGAGCCCCTGCACCTCCTGCACTCACACATTTTTGCTGAGCCTACAGATGCATGTTATATGTAAAAAGCCTGTGAGGGTTTAGTGCTCAACGGTTATGATGGATTTTGGAGCTGCGCCGGATTGTACAAGATGGATGTAAATGGATGAATTCCATGTTCTGCAAACATGGCATTTTACTCTACAGGTTTAAAATGTTATATTGCCAATGTACATTCTGTGAATTGATGGCATAGACACAAAAACCACCACAACCAGTCAACCAACTGGGGGGACTGGGTCTTTTCCATTGTCACCCCTTCCCTCTGGAACTCAATCCCCCAGCACCTCGGACATTCTCCCTCCCTCACTCTTTCAAAACCACACTCAAAACCCAACTAATATTGGCTTGGAATACCTTTTAAAGCGCTATATGCATGCCATGTATTATTATAGGGCTAGGCAATATGGAGAATATCAAATATCACAATATTTTTTTACCAAATACCTCAATATCGATACCGCAACGATATTGTAGTGTTGTCTACTGGTGCTTTCACAAAATATTTACACAACAAGATTTTTGATAAATAATCATCAGTAATGTTGATATAATGACTATGTGGGTAAAGGCAAATAATAGAACAGCTACATAAGTCTGGTAAGTTCAGAAAGTGACATCACTTTACTGTAATGCAACCTTTATAACCACAACACTTATGCCATATTACGATATCCAAAATCTAAGACGATATCTAGTCTCATATCACAATATCGATAAAATATCGAAATATTGCCCAGCTCTATATTAGTATTGTTATTATGAATTAAAGTTATATCACCTTCCACATTACACTTGGCAGCACTACACTAACTTGTAGAATTAACTCATGACCCTAGGAGCCAAAAGGACCCTCATTCTCATTCTGGCACCCCCACACACAACACACATATTCGGTCATTGTTTTTCAAAAAGCCAAAGTTGATGGGAAGAAAGAAGCTGAAGGCCTCTTGACATTAAAGCCATCCTTGAGGTGGAAACTGAGCCATCAATGCTTGTTGAGAATGAAGTGTGGTTGTTATTAGTGTTCTAATGAGGAAAAGCTAACTCAAGAGTTGTTCTTGAGTTGCACTGCAACACCCATTACACTATCGGGCTTTGCTCAACACTGTGCCCACGTCTTCTGTGACTTTGGTGTCCCATAGCTCGACTGTTGGTGAGAGCATCAAAACAGAAAACAACCATACTTGGAACTTTTGAGAAAAAGGGAATAGACTTGAATTGTGAAGGCATAAACAGAGCTCATTTTGGTGGAGCAAGATTATACTGTAGATATAGATCATTTTTAAATCATGGTTAAGAGCAATGTTTGGATTTACATGCAAAATGAAATCCCTGTTTATTAATGATAAATGAAGAAATTATGCTTTCCCATTAATAAGTTGTGCTTTTGTTTTTTTAGAGCTACTCTACAATACATGGCCATACACTTATGTACATGCCTCTGCCATTTGTTCCTTAGTGTTTTTGCTTGATTATTGACACTTTCTACAACAAACAGCTGGTTTTAGCAATGTGAATTATGGAAACTGGAGGCAAAATTGACCATTTTCACTTGGCCTGGAACATTGCAGTTCCTAGGAGACAGATTTGCCCATTTTCCCTCATCCCATATTGTGTAGCTAACATAATATGTTTGCAAATAATTCAAAATATCAAGTATACAGCATGTCTCCAAGAAGTTTGATTAGAAATTTCCCTGCTGTTTGGCTTTTTCACAGATCCACATTGGCAGATGACAGTGTCATTTAACATAATTGTTTTCACAACAGTGTGTTTGGCTCTCTCTGCAGACTGCTATGGACCAGCTGCACATGCACTTCACCCAGGCCATCCACAACACGGTGTTCCAAGTGGTGCTGGGATATGTGGAGCTATGTGCCGGAAATGCTGATACCAAATTCCAGAAGATGCAGTACAAAGACCTGTGCACGGTAAGGAGGTGTGTGAGGGAGTGTGTGTGTGTGTGTGTTGGTGTTGGTGGGTGCTGGTGTGTAGGTTGTCAATGTATTCCACTACTATTCACCCACTCTGACTGCATATATATGATTTGGCCAGACAAGTTCAGTTCCCTTTGATAGATGCCAGTGTGAAGACTAACCTCTTCAGTGAAAACTTATTAAAGAACAAGAACACTACCTGCAGCTAGGGGCGGTTGACGTATTTGCATTGTGTTGTTCAGCAGTTGTTGGGTATGTGAGTGGACATACATGCATGTGAAGAGGTTTAAAAAAAAAATTTGTGTAACGGCTTTAACACTCCAGCCCCTCATAGACCGGTAAAGGGCAATTCCTACATTTATGCATGGGAAGCATACACTCGAGTCCTTTGCTTGGTGTTACCATCTGTCGAAGTCCACATCATCTTGAGGTATTCTTATTTGATGGAACATTCCTTCGACGTCCAACATCACTGCTACTGGTTCCTGTCGGAATCTGAGGAGTTCACCCAACAAGGTTTTTGTAAGGTCAGGACCCTGCAGCAGCTCAGAGTTCAGGGAAGATCCTTGAAACGAAGAGGTACAGTCAAACACCACTCATATAGACTTTTTTCTTTTGTGGTAGACACCATGGTAAGGAATGTACCACAGTCTATCATCTTTACGGGGGAGTGGTTCCTCTGGCACTCTTTCTGCATGCCCTTTCCTCAAGACATCTCTCATGAAGCTATTATAGTCCTCCCGAAAGGCTTTATCTTTCAGGAATCTGCGGGCAAGACTTAGTGCTCTTTGTTCTGCCATTGTCCTGTTGTTTGGCAGGTTGATGTTATCCTGACGGAAAGGAAGTTGCATTTCATAGTGGCCGTCTTTTCTTTTGACTGAGCTGTTCATTACGTGTAAGAATTTCTTGTCTTCAAATGAATTTTCTTGTTTTTCATTGTAGGCCAACTCTGAGAAGTCCTAGTTGTATTGGTGTACAAGAAGCTCTTCCAGCTTGACCACCGATTTTTTTCATTGGACATTATCCAAGGTCGACCATGCTCATCCATAGATGCAGTACCGCCAAGAGGTCCATTTATAATCCAACCTAGGCATGTTAGGACTGCGTAAAGCCCCTCACCTTGGCTATTGATTGCTTGCTGTGGCTCCATAGCCTTTGGGACATTTGCACCAATCAATAGGCTTACTTCTGCTTTGATAGGTCTCAAGTGGACATCCTTTAGGTAAGGCCATCCTTTTACGTCCATCTTTGTAGAAATATTCTCTTCACTAACGGAAATGGCATTTTGTGTCAGGACTTTAGGAAGCTCTATGAAGCTAATGCCATCCAGGCTACATACTTCCAGTCCTCTCATGGCTTTACACAGGCTTTCCATGACCCATCATTCGGAGTAGAATCTCTGTTTTCTTTCCTCTGACAGACAATTTTTCCATCAGTGTCTTCATGACAAAAGTAGCACTGCTTCGAGGATCTAGAAACGCATAGGTTTCTATCAAACAGCTGCCTTTATGTGCCTTCATCTTTACAGGTACCACTGCTAAATTGTAGTCTGTGGTTCTGTTTCCAGATGTCCAGATTCTGAGGCTTCATCACTTTCAAATTCCTCCAGAGCCTTTAGACTCCCATCCGCTGCAGCAATATCTGCTTCCAAGTCCAAGGATTCCATTTTGAAACCCAGCTGATGCTTCTCCATTTCCGATTCATGTTTACTTGTGAAGGCTTCAGCTCTGGCCTATAGAGCACCTTTGTCCGCAGCAGCCATCATGTGTGCTGAAACAGCAGATGATGATTTGGAGCCTTTAGAGCTCTTTGAGCCTGTCTGTGAGACACTGTCCCCAACAGCCACAAGAGCTTATGGGTCGGACTGAGCTTTTATCCATTGCTCCACCTCACTTAGAAAAACATCGTAATCAAGCATTTTTTGCTCATATCAGTCCAAGGTTTCAATCATTATCACATCCAAAGGCAGCAGTTTCTCAAGAGATTCATGACACCTCATAAATTCATTTTGCAGTCTTAGAAATTCATTATCACCTTCATTAATACTGGCAACATCAGCACTCTCTTTCATCAATGTTTTTATTTCATTCATTTTCCGTGTGCAGTGTGAAAGCTTCCCTCTGCGTGTTGCGCTGAATGATGTGAGCGCTTTCCTTTGTTGCGCAGCGTCCATCCCATTAAACTCCGCGTCAGTGACTCCACCTTCACTTCTTTCTCCCATTGTTACAGTTTTTGTTGTCAGCTTTTATTTGTTTCTACATTTTTCTTCATACATCTGACAGCTTTTGTTTGGATATCCGTTAGTATTTCGGTATTTTTGGTTTATTTAAATTCCTTCATGTGCACAGCCGTGCTTTATTCCTGTTTCAATCAGTTTAGATTATTAAAATTACTTTATTCCTGTGAGCGTATCCTTTTATCTTTGGACACCTTTTCCTCGTGTAGACCTTTTACTTTTATTTCCTTCTGCTTTTGCTATTTTAATTCATATCTGAGCGTCACTTTTAAGGTTTTCTACTTTCCGTGTAGAAATGTAGATCCACGGTGTGCAGGCTACAGTCTCAGTGAGTTTGTAGTTTATAGGCAGTCTTATGGATGTGTCTGCTTATCAAACACTTCTTTCATTCATTTGTCACTTTTGAATGTTTGATCGTAACCATGCTCAGAAACACGTCAACATGATAAACAGTAATTATGATCAGCATCATTTGAATATAGGTGTCAGTATGATTATACATTTCATGCATGTGAAGAGGTATAAAACAAAAATCTGTGTAATGGCTTCAACGCAATGTATTAAAAAAAAAGATAAATAGAAACATGAAAGCAGTTTTTACAGGACAGGGCAGGCTGCCCCCCAACACACACACACACACACACACACACACACACACACACACAATTCTTAGATGCGTACACTCTTGTCTTGACAGTAGCCAGTGCTTAGCAAGATGTAAGAAGGCATGGGGAGTTCTTTAAAAATCTGCCAACAAATAATGTGGCAGAGTATTCCATTGAGTCATGGCAATGGAAGAAAATTATGACTTCCCAAATGCCAGTTTGCGTTGGGATACACTAAACTCACCCCTTGGAACAGATCTTGTTGTGCTTGTTGACTTCTCAGAGCAGAATATAACATAGTTTTTCAAGGAGGGAGCTGCGGTATTGTAAATCATTTTTAAAAATTAAGCAAACATTTGAGTGCTTTATCAGATTCTCAAAGTTTAAATTAATTAATTAATTTATTGAGTATATGAAGTGATGGTAGCACCGTGGCTGTGGAAGGACATATGACTCCCACTTTGTTACTCAGAGTATGCCTTTAGCTTTCTTATTGCCTTGAGGCCAAGTGAAAAAGAACTTATTTCAAGAGTTCTACAGATTCTCCTTAATAAATTGAAACAAAGGTGTAGAAATGAAAGTAAATCAGAGAAAGGAAAGACACGTATATCCTACTGTAGCCACTCTCTATGAGATCATTAATCTTGCTCACAATACAGAACCAGTGCACTGCAGCAGCAACACTTTTTGATTGGGCTCTCAATACGGGCCCACACGCCTCAGTCCCCTTTCTGTCTTTTTCGTTCCGTGCTCCACAAAATAAATCACATTTGTATGGCCAGCAAGCCATAACTTGGTCAATTCACCCCCCCCTCAGACCTGATCTACAGTGTACAGGGATTTACAGAGGTATAGGTAAAGGTTATTCCTGCCTGATCAGGGGGTACAATTTGTTCCTTTACAGTCTCTCCGGATATGTTAGCAGTCATAGTTTTCTTTGCTCCCTGACCCTCTTGCTCCTTGCTGTCTGACAGCTTTCACTAGGGGCAATGCCAGTTGCGCTTGTATGTACAATGGCCCGCCCTTTACCTCGTACCTTTGTGCCACCTCTCCTCTGCTTCTCATCTCATCTCTTCTTCCCCTGCTTTATTTTGTTTTTCTACCTCCGGTTAGGAAGTGGCATTAAAGGAGCAATATTCAATTTATAGAGCGGGGGGTATTCATTGGTTCAGGGGGTCAAGGGCAACGTCCATTCAAGCTGGCTGGCAGGCAGGATGTTTTCAGTGTAGGAGCTGAATCAAATATTTAGTTATCTCCTCGACACTTCAAACTGGGTTTGAGGATTTATTGAAGTGATGCTGATTAAATACTAATTATATGTCAGTTGGTCTGAGAAGGAGTTCTTTATCATTATTGTGGGGGAAGGAAATTTCCTTGCAAGGAAATTTGGCTTGTTACCTTGTCCAGTGGCTGCTGTTAGAAATGATGATTTTTTGTTTACCGGAATGTCTATGAATGCAACAGTGACACTATAGCTATACGGTATTACAGGATTCTAGATAATAATACCAGTTTATCAACAATCCAATTTGCTGTTTGAATCTTATGACCATATAGCTTAAAGTGCATGACCAGTTAAGTTACAGTATCAGTGCAAGTACTGATACATACTCTATAATACATACCCTAATTTTATTTCAGTGGTAGTGTAAATAAGGTGCAACAAGACTCTCACAAGAGAGTAGTGGCCTCCTGGAGAGTGTCTCTATGAATGACAGCTGTTACGTTTTTAAAATCATTATTATAGAGACATTAATTTAGTAACGTCTGGGCGTTATCCACCTCAGCTAAAGTTCAACATTGAATTATGATCGTAAAAAACTGAGTAGAAACACAGCTCCACATATAAAATATGCTTGTTTTTGATCCGTTATCTTCAATAAAATTTGAAGAATAAGATAAGACACAATGCCAGATAAATTGTTTCAGGTTCTTTTTGCCTTAAGGTGTACAATTTCACAGAATAATATGCCCCACAGTCTTTTTTTAGTAGGAAATTGAGTGCACCACTTCAGCTGTCTTTACATACTTTTGTGATATTAAACAAAACAAACTTCCCTTGAGCTGAAGTGTCATTTAACTGTCCGTATCTTTTTGTTCTGGTCTCTTTTGTTTTGTTTTTTTCCATGGTTTTTACTGCCATTAGGCTTACTGAAAATCGGTGTCATGGAACCCGTGAAATATTGTGTGCAACTGTACGCAACTGTACAGTAGCTATAGACTGTTTACTTGTGTTTGATAGATACCCTGCCAGCAATGCGTGTTGCCCCTGGATGATCTCACACTCTCTCTCTCACACACACACACACACACACACACACACACACACACACACACACACACACACACACACACACACACACACACACACACACACACACACACACACACACACACAATCTCACCAACTTTAGATTGATGGCATGTGTCTCTACACTCTTGGCTGTGTCATAATTGATAGGGCAGCACGTGATGTGGACACTGGACTGACTGTTTTAAAGAAATGTTAAAAATCTGGAGATGGGTTTTAAAACTTGCAGCACAAAGACATTTATGAACTAATCTCCAAATGTTTTTCTGGCTTGTGTAAAAAATGTACCTGTGGTAAGTTCAATCAAATCGATAGAGAATGTGTTTAGGGGCTTTCCTCTCTTTCAACAAACACCATTGATTTGCTCTTGAGCATGGCATTGCACCCCCCAGCGGCTCAGTAGACCATGCGTTGTTGTTGTGGACTTGTGTCAATACAAAAGTTAGTGTTTGTGGAGAAGAGCAAACTTATTCAGCTACTGTTCCTCTGATAAATAAAGTTTAAGACAACGTTAGAGCCACATTAGACCTCCTGAACTTGCCTCTTAGTTATGCAACTTAAAATTCAAGAGAAATGGGAATACTCAGAAAGGTCGGTTCTGATTGTGAAAGGGCCTTATTAATTTTACATCAACATCTCCTCATTATCCAGCCAGCCTCAGTCCTTATCAATCTACCTACTCTGTCTGACTCTCCTCCTGATGGAACTAGGACAGTTCACACTCAGAATCATAGGAGGTTCTCATAGGAGAAAAGGGGATTGCGAAGGCTGAATCATATGCTGCACTACTTTCATATTGTCTATACTACAGTAGTTACAGTAATTATACAACTGATGGCATCATACACTGAAAATATCAAACAATTGGAATATGCTGTTGATTCGGATAATTCCACTAAGTCATAATGTAGGCTGTGATGAACATGGCAGCATCTAGAAGCTGCTAGGAAGGCTTTAGCCTTACAATGTTGTTGTTGTTTTTTACATGTGTTACACAAAGCCATTAGCTCTACTCATTACTCCAATAATATGAAACAATTGCTCAGTAATCCAGAGTGATGCAACCCGCTCAATCTTGTGCATTGTCACATTATTTTGATATAGGCTGACCTTCAGTGCAATTGAATATCTGAAAAATGTTGTTGTGTCGGGGATGCGTAGACTGTTCTTCATGTAAAGCAGTGCCATTATTCTAGCCTGGCTTTTTGTGTTTAGTTAATCATAGCTGCTGATAGCTTCATTACAGAGCAAAACTAATCTACTGCCAAACATTGTGCATCTCGGCTCTTATGGAGGAAAACTGGTCTCATGTTGTTTGTTGTTATTACTCCGTCACAGTAGCCATAGACATCTAAAGACTGCAGCTGTTCATGATATTATGAAGAGTTTTTTTCTTGAATGTGTTACATTTTTTAATCTCATGCCAGGATTTCCCATTCATTAGATTTAATTTTCTGTTCAGTTGTTCAGATCATTCTTGTCTGTTTCTGGGGAATCTGTGGTTTGAATTGCAACAAAAATGTCTCCCTCTAAATGCCATGGAGACTCAGTCAATGCCTTTGACAAAAACACGCGATGAAGCTTGGTGTTGCACATGGCATATTTTATGATAAAGCCTGTTAATATACAACATGAAACAGGATACAGATTATCAAAAATGTCCCGCTGCAAAATCCCCCAGTAAAGTATTACGATTAAATGATAAAAAGAAGCGTGGCCTTAAACTATTAATTGAATTATCAAAAGCATTTAATAGTTTCAACCTTTATGATTCTTATTTAAAGTGTTTGAAAGATGTTAGCTTTGACAAGGGCATCAGTATCTAACAACTTGAGGAGAAGCAACCAACCAGAGAAAGGCCATCACTTCAAGCAGACTGAACTGGCTCTTTTCGTCGTACATAAGAAATAGGGTTGTCCACTTTTATGTCAATGATAGTTGCTCTACTCTTTATAAAATGTGTGCATCAAGTTGGTTATGTGAGAAAAACAGAGATTCTACTTCAGGAGTGTGTACTGTACTTTTTTTCTTCTCTGGCACAGCAGGTCTACAGATTGCTGACCATGTTTTTGTTGTGATTTTCATATGAATCGGCTAAATCAAGGTTACCCTTGATTGCACATCTCTTTCCTTCTCTTCTCTCTCTAAAATGTATGGTATTTCATTCATGTGCACTCCTCCACAAGCCCACACACACAATTTAAAAAAACACTTTGTCTTTTCGAAACCTCTCTGAAACAGCCTAACATATGTTATTTGCATAATGATCACGGGTAGCTGTCTTCAGAAAACCAAATGGCGGAAAATAGATCCCAAGCCTGTCTCCTCCAAGCTCTCATCATGGTACTTGTTTAGACTTTGTCCAGGTGGATAAAAAAAAAATTCTTGTCCTGTGTAACCTTACTGTAAGTATGATATGCAAACACTCTTATGTCAATTGTAGTACTACAGCGCACTTCTGTGTCGGTGTACTTCTTTTCATCAAACCCACTGAAGATACACAGCCACACACACACACACACATACACATACCTCTTACCCTCACTTCAGTTGCCTGGCAACACGCTGCTGTGCTATGGTTGACTGGTGGAGAACATGCCATATCAAATATAAGCCTTGTTTTGTCCAAACTGGTTCATTCGCTTACCTATCTGACCTGTTTTCCTGGAGCCAGTTTGTAACTGATCTTTATTTCTATTTGTTTATTTCAGGGTCGCACTTAATTTATTTTATTGTACATGGAAATTATAATTCTAGTATAGTACCTTATACATTATATAATGTCTGCATTTGTTAGTGCTAGAATTTTGTTATACACACAAATAGTATACCTAGAATACTGTAGTATTTGATCTAAAATGATTTTTATTGACTTTGAAGAAGGATTAAAGTTATTTAGCTGTAACTATCTTACAGTCCAGTGTTGTGATTGATGTTTTTTCTCGAGGAATCATGAGTGTTTTAAAATATTCACTCAGAAAAAAACAACAACACAAAGACAAGTTTAAAGCAATGATTAATTGATAAATACAATGTGCCTTACCGTCTATTTTTGGAGAGAGGCTTACGCACTCTGATGAATCATGAAATACTTTTTCACAACAGCCAAGATTATTCCTTTAATACCACAAGGCTGTCATACATACGTTTGACCTTTAGTGGCCAATAAAGAGCCATTTAGAGAAGTGCACCTTTATATGCTGTTCCTAACATTAACTACAACTAGACAGCAGTAGATTTACTTGATTTAGGCCACAGCCCAAACAATCGGCATTGACATAACTTAAGATATATAATAGATATAAGATAAGATTTGATCATGCTTATTTTTCCTGGTATTTTGAGCAAAGCATTTTACAGATTTTATACGTCTTATTTTAGGCTATATTTTGCTTTCAAAATGTTAAATATTTGTTAAACGTGTATAAAGGATCCCTATGCACACTACATTTACACAGTCATTTTTCAGCCCTATGGTGTAAACCAACAGGGAGGAAAATAAAGATGATTTGCTAAATGTGTTCCAATTGTTCCCTGTCTTACCTAATGGCTGGTTGATACTTTGTTCTGTGTTTTGTGATGTTCATGCCTATACAGCCTACCAATATCAGGTATTATAAATCACAGCCAGTATTTGTTTGTAATATCGGAGGTCTACTACTTTTTATACACACCTGACCGTATAGCCTGCAATTGGCACTGATGTGATAGACTGCTTTTGCTAAAAAAAAATAAAAATGAATTGTACTATTCACCAACAGTTTGCTGTGGTCGCAGAGGTATAGAGGTTCGTTGTTTTGTTGTTGAATTGTTAATTTGGAGATGAGTTGCCACAGTTACGGTTATAAACACATCCTCAGGAAGGAAACTGTAACCAATGGCCATTGTTGTAAAGGTATTAAAACCTCTTAAGTTTGAGTGCAGTTAAAACAAACTCAAATGGGGATTTATTATACTGGTGAGAGCATAATTAACCATTGTCATTGGAAGGTCTGTTGTATTTATTGTGCTGTTGACAACGGATGGCTAAATGTCTGATGTGCTTTCAGCAGTGACGTGTATGAAAGCATCGTCTTACCTTCAGTATATGTGCTTTTTTACACTATATTACTAATTTCTTCATTTTAATGTTGACTAATGTTGATTCCTTTTCCACTTTTCATTTAAAATGCTAGACATGTTCTATTGCCTTTTTAAACTTAAGTAAGTGTAGTTACTTTTCTGAGAAATGGCTGTTCATAGCATTTCTCAGCAGTGGAGGATGTTGTGCAATGAAGCTGCCTTGGCCAACAGCTCTGCCATTAACATCTTTTGAGATTGCGGTCACTACATGATTTCTAGCCGGTAGCTTACAGTTGTGAATGTACCTCAGATGTCTCACTAAGAACTGTTCTGTTGAGAGATTGTCCTGGCAAGGGGTAGTTTGTCACTCAGGGACACAGGCATGGCAGACAAAGGCTTGAGACTTTACTCACGTTAGTTTATGGACAGTTAGGGTCTTTATTGCAATGTACTGTTTTCTCCCTCAGCAACCATCAGTTTGTGAGGCATGAGTTGTTTATATTTCCAATGCTTTTTGTGAAAGGAAACACAGGTCTGACTCTGCAACCACTTATTCATTATCATCATTTAAACAAAGTGATGTGTGGCTGCTGTCGACAGCACTGTTTCATCTGGCAGTGATTACTCTGTCTCTGGACATGTTGACAGGACTCTATTGGCGAGTAATTCTGTAGATCCTTGAAATGTGTCTGTGGCTACTATAGTGCCAGTTGCACTGTTCTTTGGTGGGCCAAAGAACACACACATTTTAACACACACATTTTCCAGGCTTTATTGCTCATAATAGCTGTTGGATGTGTGCACTAAAAAAAGCAGTGTGGATCATTTTTTGAGTACTTTCTGTCATACCCGTTAGCTTTCTTGTTTTGGATTCAGCACCACTGGGAGATTTTACAAAGCTCAATGCAGTTGCAGTTATTCCATGGGTATTCAGACTCCTTCTCCCAAAATGCACCACAGAGCGCCACAGGAAGTCATTCCCGCCTGTGGCCATCAAACTTTATAACTCCTCCCTCTAAGTGTCTGAAACACAGAAACTTATTGAGGTTGAAACTGGACACTATTATCGGTTTTGTGCAATAGCACTGGCTTGAAATGTGTGCAATACTCAATTGCTACCATTATTATTATTTTATTATTAATATTATTATTACTGTTCACTGTTACAACTCCTTAGTTATGTAAATACAGTATCATAACATTCCTTTAACTATGTAATAACCCTACATATCCACACTCCTTAAATTTGTTATTTATATATCTACTTGATTTTATATCAATAAAATCAAGATTATATATATACACTATTTGTGCAACTCAGAATTTCTCTTTGGAGATCAATAAGGTATTTCTGATTTCTGATGTAGCTAATTATTATCATAAAATCATAAAAAACATAGGTTAACATTATTAATCTCATAAAAATGTACAGAAAGCGTAAAGTGGCCATTTTATGAAAACAAACACTTTATATCAACGACAATTCACTTCCTGGATCACCCCTTTGCCGCCAGAAATACCGCTGGATGTCCCTCATTTCAGTGCTGTTACCAAGACAACCATGCACTGCATCATTGTCCCAAAAGTGAATAGCTCTGTGAAATCCATTTGAGAACTCAAGTTGTCAGGTTTGATGTAGTATAATAGCCTACCTATTGTGCACCAAAGCTATTTGACACCCTCTTAATAACATTATTAATTCAGACATTACTTACATTAATTGACTCTTACAGAAGATATACGTGTTTCTTGTGACACAAAAAAATAGATTATCCAACACAGTGTCCTTGAATGATGAGTATAAACAAGTTGTAATTAGATGAAAGATAGAGGACAGCTAATTTGCCCATTTTCTTTTGTTTGAGTCTCTTGCTGAATCTTGCAATTCATTTTAAAGTAGTCCAGCACTGTTTCATAACTCCATAACTTTTTTTATCTTAGGTAAATACAAGCGTTTAGAGGTGTATGACACAGAAATACTAAATACAACACTGAGGTCATATGCAGTAGAAAAGTGCATCTTGACAAGTGACTTTGTTTTCATCACTTCTCTGTTGGCAGCATATCACCCCGGACAGCTACATTCCCTGCCTGACAGATCTATGCAAGGCATTGTGGGAGGTGATGCTGAGCTACCACCGCACCATGCAGTGGCACGAAGAGCATGACAAACAGGAGACCAATTCAACTGCAGGTAAGAGACTATACCCGTTTAACCCTATGACTTTGGTAACATTTCCGAATGGGTTTATAATACGTTACACTACTCCATTTGTTCTGATTTGCCCAAATACAGAAAACAGGTGCACAGTTCCCTGTAGAAGCGTACAGATTCAGAAATAAAATATACAATAACAACCTCTCACATGTACCAGAGCCCATAGAGCGAGCGCATGACTTGATTTCCCCCTAAATCTCTCCTCTCTTCTTTTATTTAAAATCTCTCTTTGTAACCTGCTTTTTCTTTGTAGTTTTTACTCCTATAGCACCATATCTGCTCTCTATACTCTAACCTGGAAAAGTAGCTCACAGATTCAGTTAACAAAAACGTGGTAAGAATTGGGTCATCTTTCTCTGCCAGCTTAGGAGTACCACTCTCTCCTGGCAGTTTGATCTTAACATACAGCAGGTTTATCAGCTTTATTGCTCACAGAAAAGTGATTATATCCAAGAAAATAGAAGATAATATTGAATGTGTGCTGATGCATCTGTGAACCACGTACTGTAGTGGTATGGTGTTTTTTTTTAGCATTTACTAAGCTCTCTTTTTAATGTAGAGGTCATTAAATGAGTCACTAGTGGAATGATCACTTTCTCTGTGGTGCAATAATACAGTTCACATTTTTTTTGTACAGTTATGTATTCATTTCTATAGCATTATCAAATATGAATTGGTTTGACTATCTATCCTTATTCCATAAAGATAAATTACATGTACAAATGGTTGAAATTGCATTGCGGAATGAATATGACCCAGCCGTATGGTTTCAAGGATAAATTAGTGCACAGGTGATGAAGCATGAATGATGCATTTTGTTTCTTATGAAAATGTGTCATGCATGACCTTAAGTGTTTATAAGCTCATACAAGCCAGACTTTTAATGTCCAGCTGTTTAAGTTCCATTACAGTTACAAGTCTGACTTTTGCACATGGGTTGTTTTTTATGTCATCCTTAGTTTCATTCTTGACCTTCCAATATAATTTGGATCCCTACATTGCACTTGTTTTACCATTTTAGAAAAGAAATGTATCCATTCTTTTTGTTCATTTTGTGATGAGAACAATATAAAGTACACTGACTCTCCACTGGAAACTCCGTAAAGCTGCACTCAAGTTACGGCCCATTAGGAACAGCAAGACGACTGAACATCACATCTGTTCAAACCCAAAGCTTATGTCTGGATCAACAACTAAAGTCTTGCTTGTGTCGCAGCGTCTATCCATCCTGCCTTCAGTCAGCCAGATGTGAAAACATCAGCCTCGAGAAGCTCAGTTGTCATGGCAATACATACTTTGTGGTTTAGCAGTAAGCTCCACAATAAGTTGAATTTCTTACCAATGTAAGAAAAGAAACCATAGTGGATTTGGTTTATAGCACTTTTCATCTCATTACTCTTTGTATCATTTGTTTTACCAAAGACTTTGTCAGATATTAGCTGCAAATCCAGAACTGTCACATTAGCTGGAACCTTCCTTCGACGCATCGAAAGATAGCTCTTGTACATTTCCCGTACTGAACATAATTTGTTAGGCAAATGGATGAGGATACGAAGGTGGTTGGTGACCTTCCAAGTCCTCAGCATCCTTCATTAAATCCTCTTTAATGGAGGAAGGACATACACCATATTCCCTTTTATGAGGCCCATCTATTATCTCACAGTTTGATTGGCTGTCACCTCTGTCCTCTGTGTAAAGGTGTCCCCCACCCTGCCTTTGGCTTTAACCTTTCTCTCCTTTGTGCGTGCGTGCGTGCGTGTGTGTGTGTGTGTGTGTGTGTGTGTGTGTGTGTGTGTGTGTGGGGGGGGGGGGGGGGGGGGGGGGGGGGGGGGGGGGGGGGGGGGGGCAGGCGTACGGGTGCTTGAAGTCCTACAGTGAAACCTGTTCAATCAAACTATTATGATAAATCACGTTAAAAACGGTGTCTGTATTACTAATTTAACTATTACTAACTAATTTACGGTTTTAAGTTAGTCTGCTTTATGCCACTGTTGCAGTCAAAAGGTATTTGATTGGCTACATATTGAAACATGTAATAATTACTCTTCTCTGAAAGATTAATTGTAAAATGTTATGTTACACATTTGTGCATCTGTTCTGTCTCTTGACTGCACTTTATAAATGCGGCTATTGTAAATACATACAGTTTGGTCCAGAAATATTTGGACAGGTTCACAATTTTCACAGTTTTAGCCCTGTGCACTAACACAATGGATTTAAAATGAAATCATTGAGATCAAATCATGGTGCTGACTTTCAGCTTTAATTTGAGGGTATTTACATCACAATTGGAGGAAGGGTTTAGGAATTACACACATTTTCATGCATATTCCCCTCATTTCAAGGGACCTAAAGTATAATATTTGCACTGCTCTATTCCAGTAGATACATGTATATGTCTTGGCAATGAAATAAACCTTTTTTTAATTAATATAGGCCAATTCTCAGACAGGTGCCTGTGCGCTGTCAGAGTCTTCTGGGTTAAAATGCAATTACAGGTTGTTGTTACTGTCTCAGATTTTGATCAAACCTTGTATATATCGAGAATGTGTCCCAAAACCAAGGCCTGTCAGATATTTCTGTTGAAATCCTATGTTGTCATATTTTCAGCACTTGAAATTACTTCAATTTTACAGTCTGTAAATCACATTATCTGAGAAGCAATATCTGGACATCAAAATAATGGACTGTATTATTCAGGTTAGAGAAAGAGACAGGCTGCTAAAACTTTGTAGGGTAGAAGACAAACATGTCAATATGACTGAAACATTACAAGTTTCTACAGCATGCCCTAGATTTGGGAAATGTGTGAAAAGGCAGACATTAAGGTAAACTTTGAGCAAAATCTAAAAGGCTGCAATTGTTTTGCTGGATTTAGACTGATTTGACACAAAATGTCATTTGACATCTGTCCAGGCTTTGTCTCATTTTTTGAAGGGCATGACCTCCAGGCCATCATAGTCCTAAGAGTCAGACACACTGAAGATCAATCCTTTTCTCACGCACGCTCACACACAACGCACCTCCCACCTCATTGAGATGCTTAAAAAGAGCATCTCATTGAGTTTTTATGATTTTCTTTACATCTGCATCATTTGTGGGGATTGTCAGATAATATTTGAAATTCCATGTAGTCACGGAAGGTATTATACTTTTTTCCAGTTTCTCACAATTACAGTATGCTTGTATTAAGAATTTGTGGTGTCATACTCTGTTTTGACTTTTCTGTTGCTAAACTTTAGATTTATGCAAATTCATGCACATGCTGCTCTTGTATGAGTCATAGTTTGAAAGCAGCAAGCTTAGACCCCTGTGGGTGCTTGTCCTGTTTGTCACCCACTATGTCACCATAGGTCAAGCCCTAGTTACCACCTACGCATTGGCAAAAGGTAGCTTTCCCTAAAATTTACCTTTTCCTCTCTGTTTTTACAGTTTTAATGACCATTTATTAAAACTTTCTAAGTAGAAAACCTGGGGAGGCCGTCTGCACCATCACCGGGTCAACAGTGGACGTTAGCAGCGACACAAACTGCACTGACTGAACTGCAGAGTAAGGGGGAATAAATGGAGACACACAATTTGATGGAAAAATGGAGAAAAGAGTACTTATGCCTATACTTATACGGAATAAAAACATTATGGATTCAAAAATGTCATTTCATCAATATACACAATACCTCATTTTAAGTTAGTGTATCTTTTGAAATTCCCTGATATGTGTAATTGAAACCTGCTACAATGTCATTACCAGAAATCACGACTAGTATTGGCTTTAGCATTATAGTGTTGGCTATGGAGGTAATATCAATGGGATAGAACGGATTGAATTTAAAATGCATCATGCGCACACTCTCATCAAAGGTCAGAATCTGAAGGAAGGCATGAGGTGCCACATCCATCTCTGAGTGTGATGATTGTGATCAGTCTGTGGGAGATGAAGATAAACATCCATGGTATAGCTAGGTGGATTTGAAAGATTTGTTTACCACTTTATTCAATAAGATATATTGTTTAAACTTAATGCTAGGCTAAACCATTTTGTTAGTATTGACAATTATTGCAGTGGACAGTCTAAGGCATGGGCTTGCCCACTTATGGTTTTGAAGGGAAGCCCATTGTTCCACGCTATTGCAGCTAATATAACATGACATGAAATTCTTTTGAGGATTTTTCTCATCTTTGGTGTGTTGAGCCAGAATCTATAATGAGGAGGGGCAGATCCTCTGCTGCTAATTGGATGCCTCAGTACGATTAACACAGGTCCTGTGGGTAAAGTGCTGGTCTATATACAGAGTGATGGAAAAGAATAATAGAGTAAGAAAACCTTGTAACGTAAACTATGCTGCAAGGGACAGAGTTCTTCTTCCACTTAGTTTCTCAGTGAGGTGATCAGCTGCCGTTTATGTTTAATTGATGATTGATGACTAATGGCTAAGACTACTCCACCAATTTGCTATTGCACCCCTATAACATTGTCAGAGTCTGGCCAGTCTGAGAAGAAAGTTTGTAGAGCAGTTGATGTATTTGTTACACACAACAGTCTGCTGCTTTATATAGCTACGGTGTTTATTTTCAAACACCTCATGTTGGTGAATGATATTATTGAATTTTAATTCCTCTATCGCCGTAAAGTAATACCTTCACAGACTCAGAGGTTTCTGTAAAGTTGTGATTAATCCAGGTTCACTGATCCCCATGTGTTTTTTGTTTTATTTTTTTCATTTGCTTTACTTTAAAAGTGCAATATGTAATACGCACAGCTAGTGTACAAATTCAAAATACTGGAAAGTGTTGGCTCCCCTGCACCCTGGACTTGACGTTCACGTTGGGGGCCAGGCTGAGACCAGAGCATCCAACAATGTTGCTAGACGCTTGTCTCACATATCCAGACATTACTTCACAGCACAGTGGGGTAGCTATCGTTAGATGCTGGTTCTAATGACAGTCATAAAAGCCTGTGCTACCGCGGAGCGCTGACCCGACTGACAGACAAACTTATTCGGTTTAGGATTACAGTAGGAGCCGCTAAAACCCCCAGAACCTCGCCATCCTCTCCACACGCCAGACAGACACACTTCCTTGGCTTTGAATTACGATAGGAACCACTAACACTGCCCTTTTTTACCTGACTGAAATACACACTTTATTGGCTTAAAATTATGGCAACAATTGCTGAACACACTGCAAACTCAAGGACCTCTCTTCCCGATTAACAGCCCCCCTCTCTTGGCTTCAAGTAACTAACCGTTGTTGGATACGATCGCAGCAGTGAACACGTTGTAAACAGCCCTGGCCCGCTTGCCTGGTCCTCCGTTAGCAGGGTTAGCATGGCGACGTAAGCCAGGACCAGTCAGGATCACTTTACTGACTGTGTCTCAGTTGTTTTTGCGAGTAACTAACTCAGGCACTCTAGCTATATGATTCAATGTGAGTAGCTACACAAATGTGGAAATGACATAAAACGCCAGTCGCTAGCAGTGTTGATAAATTCTGCTTACCTGTTCAGGAGGAAATTGGCCAACTTGGCGTCCTTCTGTGCTCTAAGCTGTCCCCATCTTTCAAATACATCTCCAGTATGCTCCGTTGATCCTGTATGTTTGTTTGCTGCTTTCATGGCTGTACTAACGTTACAGCTGTATCTGGCAACTGGGCAGTTGATAACAACACACAGGTCAAAACACCATCAGACATTTTGTCATGGAACAGAAACTTCTAAATGATAAAATACTGGCATTAGCATTTTGGTCAGAAAAGATAGTATTTCAACTTCGCATGTTGCCTTAATATCTGATGTTTCATGGGGGTTATTTTTTGATTTATTACAGTAAAAATATTACATATTGGACCTGTAACCTCTTGATGTCCCTTTCAATAGTTTGTTCTTTAAGGCGCTTAATAGCTCTTCACTAACAACATCTAGGTTGTAAAGGAAACTCCTCCTGGCCTCATTATAATTATGTAATTAGATGTACACCGTGTGTGGATGTAATAACATTTATATGTCTAATTCTTGCAATGGATGTGCTTTTTTCTCTAATATTAACACCCTCACTGCCACCAATTGTCAGGTCAAAAATTGTTGAATTCTTCCCCCTGAAAAAATGTGACGTAAGTGTATTTGTTATAAAAAAAAACAGGCTAAATGTCAAGAGATATTTATCGTCTTGCTCAGAATACAAACGTCTCACCCAGCAGGTTCAGTCTACAGTTTTGACTGTAGACTGAACCCGCTGGGTCTGAGTCTGTTTTGACTACAGCTTGGAGATTTTTGAGTCATGTCCAGTTGAGTTATGCTTTGTATCTTTAAGACTTAAAGTCTTTCAACCATCTCACTTCTTCAGAATAAGAAAAACACTACCCATGATTTATGCCTGTCTCCCTTGTTTTCTTTCACTAATGTATCCAAGCATCATCTGGTTAAATGGTTAATGAAGGGCAGCGTGTGTGATCTCCACACGGTATTCTGTCACAGACACATTTATGGTTTCTCCAGTGCTCTTACACAGAAGACTGAAGTCTAAAGTCTTGGAAATTGTTGCCTCTTGATTCTCCTCGATAATCTATTCCCCTGCCATTGATTTCCCACCTTTTTTTTTACTTTGGGTTTTGTCTATAGGGCCATAACCAGAGTTATACTTATCTCTTCTGGTTAGAAACTGTTATGTTTATGTATTTGTTGGACTGGTCATTTTGGGTATAACATACTTCACTGGACTAAATGTTGTTCAGTAATGACTGAGTTGGTCATCCGGGTGCTGCAGTGGGTAAGAAGGCTTTCCTTCCTCCAGAGAGACCCATAATTCAGGTTCCCATGTCCACACGCATCTTTCCTGTTAAAGTATCTTTGTGACACTAAAACCCTTTAAGAGTAGCCCTGAAGCTAGTCTATATCCATGACGTTCCACTTCCCGGGATTGCTCCGATGCCTCAGGAAATTCCTCCAGATGCATATATTTTGCATTGTATTTTCCTTTCGCTTTCTTTGTGTTTGAATTTTAAACTCTGGTGGGAATTATGAGGACTCTGGTTAATTCCTCCTCAGATCTCTGCAGGGTAAATTGAGACAGCTAGCTAGACTGTCCAATCTGAGTTTTCTCTCTTACAACTATTTTACAGCGGCTCCGTGCGCAGTTTAGCGCTGCCCATGACGATTGTGATTGGTTTAAAGAAATGCCAATAAACCAGAGCACGTTTTTCCTCCCATCTTTGAATGCTGTGTGGACTAACCAGACCCTCCTCTGCTCCACAGTGTGTGGATGGTTTGGTAAAGCGAGACTTCCCTGGAGCTATTTGTATAGCATTTCAGCATCAGGGCTTTACATAAAACATTAAAGAGCAGTTAAACACGATTAAAAAATTTAAAACAGATAAAACAAAAAAATAAAGTTTACAGTGCAGTTAAAGAAATTACTCTACAGTTAGAATGCTGGCCCCACTATAGAGTAGATTTTAAAAAGTATATATTTCATATGTAAGTTGTGGCATTAGTTCATATTAAAATACAGTATATATATATTGTAAATATATATACAGTGGTTCAAAATCATAGTAGTCCAACATCACTTACCTCACAAATCATATTTTGTGGTAGAAGTGATATTTCTACATGGCAAATAATTTACTAGTAAGTGTTGTAGAGTAATAGAAAACCAACAGTCATGACATGCATGTTGCTCATTTTGTGTAACTGAATCTATAATTGAAAGGGGCAGGTTCAAAATAACAGCAGTGTTGTGTTCAATTAGTGAGGTGATTGATTCTGTGAAGAAACAGGTGTCAAATATGTCTCATTATTAAGGTAGGAAGGAAGCAAATGTTGTGCGTGCTGGTTTTAGTGCAATTCACACTGAAATACTCAGCAAAATGGGTCGTTCCAGACATTGCTTTGAGGAACAGCAGACTTTGATTAAAAAAGTTGATTGGAGAGGGGAAAACATTTAAAGAAGTGAAGAAAATTATAGGCTGCTCAGCCAAAATGATTTCAAATGCCTTGAAATGGCATCCAAAGCCTGACCGACGTTTGAAAAAAAAGGTCAACAACCATTTGAATGGATCAAAGAAAAGCCAAAAGGCTCATCCAATGAACAGCTCCAGGAAAATTGAAGGATTTCAGAGGAAGGCTATGTGAAGCAAAGCTATCCGCTAGAAGGCCCGCAAAGTCCCATGGCTGGCAAAAAGACATAAACTGAATAGGTTGAAATTCGCCAAAACACGCATTGACTGGCCAAAGGAGAAATGGCGCAACATTCTGTGGACTGATGAGAGCAAAATTGTTCTTTTTGGGTCTAGGGGCAGCTGTTTGTCCGATGACCCCATGCACTGAATTCAAGACACAGTACGGATGTTTCTCATACTGTGGTGTTGGGCCTATTTATTGCATACCAGGGATCATGGATCAGTTTCAATATATCAAAAATACTTGAAGAGGTTATGTTGCTTTATGCTGAAAAGGAAATGCCTTTAAATGGGTTTTTCAACAAGACCCAAAACAAACCAATAAGGGAGCAAAGTCTTGTTTCCAGATGAACAAGATTGATGTTATGGAGTGCCCAGCTGGATCCCCGGACCTCAATCGCACAGAACACTTTTGCGGGGACATCAAAAATGCTGTTTCTGAGGCTAAACCCAGTAATGCAGAGGATTTGTGGGATGTAGTTCAATCATCCTGGCTGAAATACCTGTTCACAGGCACCAGAAGTTAGCCGACTCCATGCAATACAGATGTGAAGCAGTTCTCAGAAAGAACTGTTTTGCAATTCAATTTTAGTGCAGTGATTCAAAGTATAGCAAACCCTTGAGACGTTTTTTTCAGTTTATACAGTAAACGTTTGAAAAAACAAATGAGTTTGTAAAGACAAATGCAAATATTGCTATTTTTTCTTTTCTTTTCTTTTCTTTTCTTTTCTTCACTTTCTGTAAAGGTATAACACAAACGTAATCAATTTTGGTCATGTTTTGATTTGGAATTGACTGTGCAGTGTTCCCGTTGCATTGTTATTATGGAATTAAAAGGTATTATAAAGATTTTGAGCATTATTCACTTTTTTTTAAACACACTGCTATTATTCTGAACATAGCTGTATATACTATGTCCAATAACATGAGACAAGACACACCTCAAACATTGATCAGCGGGATAATCCACAACCAAGATGAGTCTCTTTTTTTTCTGTCTTCCCAGAACATTAAAAGGAATTTAATGTGGGATTGACAGCCACCTGTTTGTTGACTCGCAGGCTCACTGCTTCTGGCTTTCCTAGAGATCTACTTCAAACTGAGCTAACAGCTTGAGACTGATTGAAGCAATGTTCAGCCAGAGGAAAGTACTGCAGCAACGAGGACATTCTAGCCTCTTCAGTGCCTACTCCACATGGTATTCTATTAAATCACAGAGCAGGAAAAAAACACACCAAAAGAGAGGATAGTGAGCCAACAGAGGTAGAACCACGTTCACTGGAGATGGTTTCATTTCCTGGCTGCCTGACAGTGAACAGATCCTCATCACCTGTCAAATGGAGGTCTAGGTCGCTGTCAGTCTTGGCTCTGTTGAGGGACTCTGTGACCTACAGTACACTCCTCTCAGATGCTAACTGACAACCACCACTGTACAGAAAAGTCCCAGTCTTCAACTATAATTCAGGCTGTCTACATGGTCAAACTAACAATGAAGGACAATATTCGCACATGTCTGTTCCGTAGATCAACTACGCCACATTTCCCTGTTCATATTAGAATGCACCCGTGGAATCAAATTTTGTCATTATCAAAGGGATGTTTTTCATTTTCAGCCACAACAATAGTCTTTTTTTTTTTTTTTTTACTTCTTTATGGATTCTAATCCTCCACTGAAATAAGTAAATGAAATTGTCTGAGCCATGCTGAAAAGACAGTCAACCATAGATAAATAAAATGGATAAAGGGAAATAGATTTTTATCAGTCTTATTATTCGTTTTTAATCCCGCTGCATGCTTTGTTTGAAAACCCCTAGGTGAAGTAGCGGCAGCAGAGTCTGATGAGTCTGTGGTGGACCGCAGCTATGTGAAGAAGAAGCTAGAGCATGGGCTGACACGGATCTGGCAGGTCAGAAAAGAAAGAGAGTGCACTTTCTCTTTGTGCGTGTCTCGTCTTCCCTCCTCCTCATGTTTTTCTCCACATTGTCATTCCAAAAGCTGTCTGCTGTAGTCTCTTCCTACCTCTCCGCTCTTAGTTTTTCTTTTTGTATATTTTTTCCCAGATTTCTGTTCAACAGAGTTGGTCAATCATAAGTTCTCCTCACCCTGTCCCTCTTGTTTCTCTCCTCAGGACGTCCAGTTGAAAGTAAAGGCCTACATCCTGGGGACAGACATGTCTCACTTCAAATATGACGATTTCATTGTGGTACTTGATGTTATCAGCAGGTACGCCACAGGGTCAGAGCAGTCCGCTCATCATTTCTTCTGCTAATTGGTCTTCATTATTTTGCTACCGCTGTCCCTTTCTCTGTCATGTCTTTTTTCCCTCAGTCACTTACTCAATAACTGACTCAAATTTTGTGAACGCACTTACACAGAAACGCAACATGCTCCCTTGTCCAATAAGATAATTAACATTGACTTTGTTTACATTAACACTTAACTCATAATGCCAGTAACCTATTCCAACACCACATTTTGATTTTTATTTACTCTGAATATAACAATGTGATATAGCTGTTTATTTTGCATTAATGGACAAGAAATAGGAAGTGTTCTGTACACACCATGGTCACATTTCTTGAACTCTAACGGCTCTGCTCATTGTTACTGTACGTGGGAGAGAAGCCTGTACTTGGCTGGAACAAGTTTGTGGGTGGAAAGCCATATTTTTAAGTAGGATCCAGGATATTACTGTTCCATATTTGTTTGTGACATTAAAGTGTTTTGTAAATTTAGGTTTCTGTGACCCAATTCAATACCCAAAAAGGAGACATTTACATTAGTGTGTTTGTTCATCTAATGAAGCCACTGTTGTCACTGTGTGACACCTGTTAGCTGTGTACACATTGTTTATCTGTGTACATACTGTAGATGCGATAATCTGGAATGGCTGTTTGCCTAGTCAGCAACCTAAAACTATAAAAATTGGTTATTTTAGGTTGCTTACTTTAGATCCAGACTTGGGTGGTCCTTTTTCTTCAATACCACTGCTAACAGCATATCGTCTGTCCCTTGACTGACAGTTACCAGAATAGTCAGTTTACATTGTGTTTGTACCCCTGTTGGCTCAGCTGTCAATCACACACAGTGTGTCCTTGCTCCAGAGGAGCCCTCCAGACTGCAAAAACCCTCCATACATTTTAAGGATTGATTATACAGAAGCAAATACTATAGAGGTACATAGTGACGTTTATACAATCAATGCAATACAATCGTAAAATTACTACTTTATCCCTTTACTCATGAAGATAGAAATCTTGAAGTCAATTAATCAAATCATTACTTTAATCATAGTTGCCCCAACTTGCAGCGGTTGCATCATTGTGTGCATGTGCACTGCAAATAAATTAATTTTCTATAGGCAGACATCAAAGAGTCATCTTGTTCACCTTAAACCAGATCTTCTATCTCTAATACATCTCTTTCATTTCTTCTTTCCCTGCTCTCTTTTTCCTTCATCGTTGTCTCTGTCATTATTTATTCCCGTATCCTTTAACCCTTTCTTCCAGGTTGATGCAGGTGGGTGAGGAGTTCTGCGGCAGTAAGTCAGAGGTCCTGCAGGAGTCCATCAAACGCCAGAGTGTCAACTACTTTAAAAACTATCACAGGTAAGATGTCCCCCATTCTTTCGGACCATTACCCGGATTGTGTGACAGTTAGACATACCTTCTGCTCATTCACTCATTGAGTTCATAGGATTGAATGTGTGAACAATTAGACTTAAGCGTGCATGGATCTAAAAAGCACAGTCCCCCAATATAATTAAAAGAAAGTTGTTGAATCTGTATTTGGTGAAACTGATTGACAGAAACCTTTACACAAAATTACAACCACTTGGTGCCTTGATCATTCTATATTCCCAGCGTAACCTTCTTTGGAGTAGACATCTAATTACCCAATAACCTCTCGATTATGTAACCCCTGCCGACCACATGAATATGTATGCTTTGACACAGACAGCGCCATATCATCAGATGTGATTCCCGCTGATCAGTGTTGTGATTACCTGTTAAGAATTAATTGATAAGATTCTTGAATATCTAAATGCTAAAAAGCTTCATTCCTGTGACACAAAATGGCAAAGGTGTGAGACGCAGAGCGGCTTGATGGGATACATCTTTAGGTTAGAGGTGATCTCACTGTGAAATGGTAATTGGAACTGAAAAAGGGAGCGGGAAAGATGACAGACCCTGAGAAAGAGAACAAGAAGAGGAGGAGGACATCAGACAGCGTTATGAAGGCACATTATCTACCCCTTCACTGTGTTTGCGTGCACAAATACTCTCACATACTCGCACTGGTGGCCTGGAGGCTTCCAGCGTGCATCATTTTTCCATTAGGTTTGATTCATTTTCCAGCGGGGTTTCATTCCAACAGAGATTACCCATAAATGAACTTTGACTGGCTGATGATGCCAGTGTTGGTCTGTCAGCTGCCTGCAGTAACACACTCAGTCATTGGGGTGGGTGTATTGTTGGCCTGTGGCTGCAAAGCACAGAATGACACTGTCAAGGTTCAGAGATGATAAATATCTAAGAGCTGTGCCATTGGTAATTTCTGCTTTCATTTTCCTAGCTCATTTTTCTCTGATTAATTGAAATGGTTTCAAAGCTTTAATGTCCTTTAATTACCTTTTACAAGAACTATAAGCGGGATTACGGAAAACCTACAGGCCCAGTTTTCATGTAACTTGGTGAAATGGGGTAGCATGGGCCAAGAAAGAATCCATTACATTTTTGGAGAAGATCCAAACACTAGCAGATACACCAATTATTTTTCACTTTCACTAACATTTCTACATAGGGTGTTAGTGCTGCATTTATGTGGTGTCAGAATAATCGGATAAATGAGTTCCCGACTGTGAAAATTCAAACTGCGTTATTGTGAGATAGGGCATGCCTTGGGGGAGGTCTGCTCTCTCTGAGTGCCCTTTCAGTTTTTGGTCCATTAGGTTTGAGGAATATAACTGTAGGTAAATAAAGCCAGCATGTGCAAAATGGACTAGTTATTAAAAGATTATTGGGCATACAATAGTGATGTCAAAATGTTAAAATGTAATTGATAAATCCCCTTCTTTATTTCTGTAACACACGGCTTCTCTGTCTGTAGCCACTGTTCCGTGTTCTTTCACTTCTCATTCTTCAAACACCTTAAAGACAAGTGACACGGGCTACTGCAGTGTTTAAAGTCAACACTGCTCTGATATTTCACACAGACAGACCTGATATTGACCTAGCGGGCCACAGGGTGGCTGTCCTTGGCTGTAATGAAACACACACACACACACACACACACACACACACACAAGGCACACAAGGCACACACCTCTTTCTTTTCACTGTACAAATGACCTTTCAGACGTTTTATGTCTGAACATTTATTTCGGACTCCATTAACACATGTAAACAGACACTGCACAGTAAACACTGCTTTCATTTTATGGATGCTTTGACTTTTTTTTTAAATTTATTTATCTTTCTTCTCATCTCCTCAGGGCACGACTAGAAGAGCTGAGGATGTTTCTGGAAAACGAGACCTGGGAACTTTGCCCGGTTAAGTCTAACTTCAACATCTCCCAGCTCCATGTGAGTAAGAATCACATCGCAGAGGCGAGAGAGTGAGGCAGACTAGCACTCATTGCCCATCACTGGGAAATTTGCGTAAAGATGTAAATCACAAGGGATCTTGCTCAATGATTTTTATGTGTGTGTGCCAGTGTGTTTGCCTGTGTATCAACACATGAGGAGTAAAGTGCACTGCACATTATATAACACTGATGAAAATAAAATGGCTGCTGTCCATTGTGGCGTGTATGTTAAAGGATTTTATTTCCCTCACTCGTGAGCAACAGTTAAATAAATGAATATCCGAGCCTAACGTAGAGCATGTACAGCCAACGCAAAAATATTGTAGGTATCTCATTAAATATTCTATAACCAACTCCAAGAAAAGATCATTGTGCTTAAAACATTTTCAGCTCACTTCACCTAGAAGCAGAAATGATAAATTGAAGAGAATGTCTGAAAGAGATGTCAGAAAGATAAATGGAGTTCATTTAAATTATGTGTTTTCTTGTTTTCCCTTCATTGTCTGTCTTGCTTGGGCACATTTTGCAGCGAACCCACATGCCAAAGAATTTTCATAATAAACCCACTGCCGTGAGAATATTGTGCATCTACATTGCTCTATGGAATACAGGCAATGTACTGTTCATAAACCCTTTAAACCCTGCCAGGTACCAACATTGTGTAATATTTAAACTGAATGCTAGTACTATGAAAATACACATAAATATGATCATGTAATAAATGTATTATTAGATTTGACTTATCATTTTAATCACTGCGGCCAGTTTTCAAAGTGAATGGCCTGTCTCTAATCCAAATACCATGTACTGGAAATGGGTAAAAACCTGATGGTATTAGTGCACTGTAATTCCTATCTTTTTTATTTTCTTCGTAATTGGTGGTATATGTTTAGTATTGTTCCAATCTCACCCTCACTGCTTGTTGAGTCTGTTCTTAAAAATGCAGTTATTTCCTTTATCACTTGCAGCTCTTCTCAAACACTACATACAATTTTTAACTTTACTTCGTATGATCTGTTTGAAATGATTGCTTTTCCTGTATTGTCCTCAGTTGGTAGATGAGGCGCACATTTACATAGAGGTTTATTCTTCGACGCAGAGGTCCATGGTTTAAGTCCGACCTGTGACGATTTCCTGCATGTTTTCCCCCTGTCTGTCCCCTTTCTCACCTAGCTGTCCTGTCCATTACAGGCGGAAATGCACCAAAAATAAACCTATTAAAAAAATGAATACATTTTACAGGAAGGTTTGCTACTTAAAGTGAGATGTCTCACTAGTTAAAACAGACAACTTAACACACAGGTTGAAAAGAGGAGCTGCAGCAGTACAACAAAAATACAGTGTTTTTTTAGACTGAAACCTATTCTGGTATAACCTAAAATACAATTATGAACCTGAAAATGAGCATATTATGGGCACTTTAATACCATCTGCAGGCTAAGGAGAGCCCATTGTTAAAGGTCAATGACTTGAAAGGTTAGTGAGAAGAATCATGCAAGAACAAGCACATTGCCTTTGCACACAGGCAGTTTGCTTGTGTTTTTTTCCTTTGAGACAAGATGGGCAATCATGACCAGTCAGTATTTCCCCTAGCATTGTTTTTTGGGGGTTGGCCCTCTCCCCCTTAAAGAATGACTGACAAAATTATATATACACACAAAAAAAACATAGGGCAATTTGTTTCTCGTTCCTCGCCTTAAAAGTCCAATTTATTTTAGCTTACGGGCTGGCTACATTGCACTCGTATGCGGATCCGCTCTACAAGCTTAAAAATAGCACAGCCTTGCCTTTATACTTTTTATGCTAGGTTTTGCGGCCCTTTTACAAAGAAATGGATCATAAAGTGTAATTATTTCATTTAAATTAAACTACCAACATACAGAATACAACTCAATGACTGTTTTTTTTTCTTGTTTCCCTCACCTGCATCCTCTGATAACAGCTGACAGTAAATATGTTTTCACAGCGCTTTTCTAGCTCCAAAAAAACTGAAAAAACAAAAACAATCCCAAAGCAAAAGCTCTCTGTCTCGCCTGTGACTCACACAATACTTTGGTGTGTAGCCAGTTAAAACATACATTCCATGGCACCCATGCCCTCTATGGCCAGCACTTATGCTCCGCGAAGGGTCCACGTATGTTGCGCGTTCAATGTAGTCGCGCAAGCTTGATCCTATTTTCTTTAAATGTTACTAATTGTTGCTAAATAGTTGTGTGACGTCTAAATCAATGTTTTTATTTATTTTCAAAAATGATATGCACTAAACCTCAACTGTGCTAGTGGTCACATAGTTAGGACACCCTCATAAATAATTGTGTAATGTGTAAATCAAAAAGTATTCTTTATTCAGCAACTGCCCCACCCACAGCCCCCCAATAGCCGTTTTCTTTCCTCTTGTTCCTCATTTGCTCACTTTACCAAATATGAACCTACTAACCTCTCTTGTTTGTCTCTGTTTCTTTTTCTCTAATCCAGGAGTTTAAATTCATGGGCCAGTGTCGTTCTCCGTCCGTTTCCCCAAGCAAACAGGTTGCGTCCTTGACCAGCCCGGCTCAGGAGGAGCTGTCTCTGTTCCAGCAGTACATTCAAGAAGGAAACCCCTTTGAGATGCAGGCTGAGCGCAAAGAGGAGGAGACAGAGGATGTGTTGGCATCTAATGGGGTAAGTGGCAACTGCAAACACATGCTTTTGATTGGTGCCTGCCTAGTCTTGCATTGCCGTACCTATCTCAACAGGGCTGTAGAGTAAGGTCTGGCATAGGAGAAAAAACGCTCCGGAAGCACCCGGGCAGGTGGCTCCGCAAAATGATCTTGGGAAGGAACTTGTTTTGGTGGAACATTTGCACCCCACAAAAGAAAATGCCAAATATAATATCAAGTTAAGTCAACTCTTTACAGAATACAGAGTTTGTGCGCTTTTTAAATGAGCTAGATACATGCTTAAACATAATTTGCTCTTACCAGTGTATTGTTGTGTTTACCTTGTCGACAGCAGTTCCCACCAATCGGTCTCAATACGTCGCAGTTGGATAGTGTTGCCATTTTCATCGTGTAGCCTGCTAGCCCGAAGTTTGTTGTTGATGTCAGGCAATTATCATGAAAACATTCTTCCATTGATCCAGACTTGTGTCTGCTTAATGTTTTGACGTTAGTTGTATTGGTGTGAAATGTGTGTTGGACGTCAAAAGGCTAGAACAATGCAATTTAGAGTTATACATAAAACACAGTGGAAGTGCTCATTTACTGTCGTCCAAAATATACATTGTGTTGTCTTTCCTTATGTGGACCACGTACAGGGCATGTCTAATGCTTGTCAAGTTGTTCATTGCCACCCGTCAGGTACACCCACTTATATAAGTATGTATAATTAACAAGGCTACCTGTTTAGGTTCATAACCAAACAAGTTAATAAAGAGCCAAGTTGATAATTACTGCGGGTCATTAAGTTGTTTACAGCAGCTCTCAAGCTGTCATCACTGGGTCCATAAAGATTTAATAACAGTGTAGGGCCTGCAGTGCAGAACATGCCTGGATTATTATAATACTTTGAAGCATGTCAGACACATAATATAAGCTGTTAAACAGCAAATAAAATCTGCGGGTAGATCTAGAAGTGGGGCAAATAATAGACTCAGGAGTAGAGCTGTGTGTAGTCTACTGTATATCAACAACGTTCCACTTCCGGGATTGTTCAGTTGCTGCCGGAATTTCCGCCGGATGTTCCACACCTTCTGCTTTCTTTAGCGGCATTTCATTAGTGTTTCAACATACCCTCTTTCACTTCCCCTCATCCCTTGGTGTGACATAACAGCGTACGTTGGATGGAGGCTACTTGGAGATCAGAGGGACACCGTCATTGTGTTCCGGGGCTTAGCGCCACCCAAGATGATTGTGGTTGGTTTAAAGAAATTGCAATAAACCAGAGCACGTTTTTCTACCATCCAGGAATGCTGTGTGGACTAGCCAGATCCTCCTCTGCAATGCCCTGGAGGAAGGTCTGGAAATGCAAGACTAAGCTGTATGTAATAATGTAACGTTTGTCACACGTTTGTCTTCTATGAATTTTTGGGCCTCATCCATCAGAATTTAACAATTTTTACAGCAAAGTGCTGTTGTGTAGTTTGTAGTGTTTTATAAAAAGGCAGCATGTCAAGGCATTTTTCAACACTCAATACTATGGAGGCTACTGGGTCGGTGCATAAAAGTATCAAAGTTTGGTACCCAGCCCTAACAACCAAACAGCCGCCACTATAGTGTGTGCTTAAGAAGGACCAGGGTAATCAATGAATATCCTGCAGTATGCATGTGGTACTGTTAGCAGCTACGCTAGTCTTACTGTATGGCAGGGCCCTCTTGTTCTTTGAGGAAAGTTTCTTGTCTTTGTGATAACACACACCAGCATTGCTTCTCTATTACTGGCATCCTCAGTGAAGCGTAGGAATTAGTGTGAAACTGGAGCACAAACTACCTTCATGGTCTTTGTTAGCAGCACTGTGGCTGTAGGGCAGACTCTCTAGGTTAGTTATTTGCTATGCAACTAGCAGCCTGAACCTCTGTTTAGCTCCTTGTTCCATTTCTCAGCAGTAGACTCATACAAACCACTTCTGACAACATTGTACTGCATAAAAAGTGAAAAGCTCTAATCACACACTGAAGTTAAATTACACCACAAATCATAGAGAGGAAAACAAACCTTATCTCTGTCAAGGCTTCCATAGGATTCCATCAGATATCTGTGACATGGATACAGTGATCCGGAGAATATAGCCTAGTACTGTAGATGTTATACTGTATGTTGCATGTGCTCCTCCAAAGACTTGTATAAAGTCCAAATCAATTGGTTGTTCTTTCAAGGCTTATTTGTTGAAAAAAAAACAGTATTTCTCTTCAAGAATAGGATTACAATGCATTACACGGGTGCCCTGACACCCTGACCCATCAACAATTTTCTATTTATATATTTATATACCTGTATTTTTCTTACAGGCTCAACGTCAAAAGCAATATTTGCAATATTGCTAACATGCCAGGCTTACAGAAGCCCAAGCTCACTCTCACTCACTCACTCTGAAGCTTGCAATTCTTACTGTATGGCTGTTATGTGTTGCCTGAGCTTTCAGTTAAGGACAAAACCAATATTGTCATATGGCAGGTGAGCTTAAACCAGATTTTCAACTGGGAGGTGAATTCATGTTTGGCTTTTCCTCCTCAAGCCAGTCGTTTCATGGTTATGCACCCTTTAGGGCTGAAAGATGGGGATGTTACATAATTCTTTTTAATTCATAGTTTAAATAATTGAATCAGAGCCCTCTGATACAATTTGTTTTCATGTTGTTTTACTCTTGAGTAGCCAGTTTGTATTTGACAACAAGATTACCCCATGGCCTCTTTTCCTTTCTCCACACTTGCCTTCCACTTCTGGTGAGGTGTCAGCAAAGTTTCACGGCATGTTGTGACAGTGTTTGACTTGTTTTTATCCCTTTACTCGCTTCTGTTGTACTGACTCTACTTTCCATCTAATCTTACTCTTCCCCATTTTTCAAGTACGAGTCAGACGAGCTGGAGAAGAGTGTGTATCAAGATTACGACAGCGACAGCGATGTCGCTGACGAGCTCAAGCAGGACTACGTTGACGAGCAGACGGGTGATGTTCCACTCAAGAGGTCAGTTCCAAGTCCAAATGTTTTGCACCTCTCAGAAGTCACACAGATCAGGGCATGGCGTGTGACGTTGGTATATCCAGGTGTCCATCATTTATACTACTGGCTATTTAATATTAATGAAAGTAAGTAGACATGTACACTAAAATAACTATATACTAGAACTAATTCTTGTTAGTCACAGATGCTGCTTTTTAGAGTTAGACTTTGCCTAACCCTGCTAAGTAGGCAGAAAGCTTGTAGGAAGCTTTTTATCTACCCATGAAAAATTCTCTTTCTTCTCACCTCTGCGTACATGATTGTTGACTCTTAAAAGTTGCTGTTTAGCAAAAACAGAGGCAATCATGCTCCTCTGCACCTCGTGTAAAATGATTCATTTTCATTTGAATTAGATATTTGAATGCCATTGAGAAACATTTTGTATTTGGTTTATGTTAGTATCAGGGTGTGTTAAATTCTATGAGTGATATAATTAATGCAAGAAATTCTCACTGTGGCATGTGATATCTGTAATTATTATTATTATTATTATTATTATTATTATTATTATTATTATTATTATTATGTCTTTCTTGTTTTTGATGCAGCAGGATGGAGTTTTTAATTTTATAATCCTCCTTGTTCTGTTTATTAATTTTTTATTATGTGTATTTGGTCAACTAATTTATTAGGAAACAAGGATTGTGTCTGTACATGTGTTAAGGCATATCTGAGAGCTAACTTCAAATATTAAACCGCATTTGCACGGGAAACGAGACGTACAATGCCATGTGATGTACAATAGGGTATTTATGGTATTGTGATTTTCGTGCTTAGTATTGCATATCGTTATTTCACCAATCTGACGTGCCTGTTAACCTTATTACTTTAACTCTCACCACATTCAGTGTCCTCTTCCCTATGTGTATCAATCTGACATTAGCGTATAGTAATTTAATTGCTAATATCCCACTCTTGTAAGCAGGAGTCATTAATGGTTAATTATTAATTGGGTTGCATGGTCACATCCAGAAAGTAGAAGGTTCACGTAATGAGAAATTGCTATTATGGCCCAATGGTCAGAGTCAGGGGTCTGATACGCCAGGATGACCAGTTCAGAGACTTCACCACTGGGGTCCCTCTGTGTTTCCTGCAATGCGTAATGGGTTCTGATTGATCAATTAGAAGACTCTGACCTGCGCCAAGTTTTTTTAACCTGGCCGATCATTGCTAAGGATCAGGGATGTTAACATATATTACTCAGTCTCTCCGTTTCATACCTCTACCCTACTTTCTGTCTCACTACCACATCCTGCACGCATCAGTGCGTCCCGAGAGACCATAAGAAGCAAGAAAAAGTCTGACTACAACCTCAATAAGACCAATGCACCGATTCTCACCAACACCACCCTCAACGTCATTCGGCTTGTTGGTGAGTCCCGCGCACACACACACACACACACACACACACACACACACACACACACACACACACACACACACATACAGTACACCCTCTACCTCGTACCTCTTCTTGAGAGCAGTCCAGCCACAGTGGACATCCTGTCTAGCCTGCTGAGATTTCTAATTATTCACCAATGACGCAAGCAGCTCGCTGCACTGAGGTCTCTGCTGGTACCTGTGTGACTGTGCTGCACTAATAACGGTTAACCTTCACCCTAAACTCTGACCTTTTCATTTCCAAAGAGGCGCCTACGCGTCTTTGCAACGTGGCTTTGAAGACATCTGGGCCCTTTCTTGGCAAAGCGAGCCTCGTGCATCGCCTCATGCGATGTGACCTTCATCATATGATTTTAATGTGTCAACTGCAGTTTTTTTCCTGTGCACTTGTACCGCTGAATAAATCATCTGCAATATGAATTCATTTAAAAACTCGCTGATACAGAGCGGCTGTTAACATAAACATTTTAAACTAAAAAATCTGGTCCTACCTAGTGTTTTTATTTCTTCACCATCCCTCTTCTATTCACACATTAAAGGTGCCCTGCCACACAAACCATTTTTACTTGCAGTTTTTGATATGTTAGGTCCATATGTGTTATGTTGTGAATGTGAAAAAGAACTGCTACCTCCTCTGTCAGCCCTAGCCACTGAAAAGAAATAAGTGAAGAAATCAGGACAATTCCAAAGCTGGTCAGTCTGTCATGTTGCCTGAGCTCATTACTATTGCTACAGTTGCGCTGGGTAAAGGATGCTGATAGCCAGGCTCTCATTGGCTAGCTGTTAGCCAATCAGAGTGAAGCAGCTTAGCTTGTTGAATATGAATGCCAACTGTCACAAATCAAGCTGTGTCTTTCTGCAGGCTTTCTAAGCCCCGCTAGAATGGTTTGAAACAAGGTAACCAAGGCATTTTTTCAACAAAATGTTACATAGTCCGTGGTAGAACTTCCGACATTACCACAAAGGAATACAATACGTGTGGCAGGGCATCTTTCCTGCACCTACAGTACAAAATAGAAGACTTTTTTTTTGTCTTTTCTTCACAAAATTTGTAATGTTGATTTAGAGGTGTGTGGCAAAACAAAGTGGCAAACTGAGTGAAAAGCCAAAGTTTGATTCCAAGCAATCACTTCTAATTCAGTTTGTGCAGCTTTGTAATGGAGTTAGATCGCTCCCTGAGTTCCCAGTGCAAAATTCAAGAGAAATGGCATGAAAAACGAGTGTGAGAGAAATAGTGCTGTCTCAGGGGCAAAGCCAGCTAGATTGAGTTTATTTCTTTTTTCCCACCCCTCCATTCATCAGTTCTGATTCAATGGTATCCTTGTTACATACCTGTACTACTGTACCTTTTGCTTTTTATTACCTTCCTGTAAATTCAATCCTTGCCCTTAAGTGTATGCAAATGCAATGTGTTCCTGCGGAAGTTCTTGCTTAAAGGATGTGGTTTGACTATGTTTACTCCCTGCAGTTTAAGTCTTTTAATCTCTGACAAAATCTACATAACAACATAAGCATGTTATTGATTTGAACTGATACTGGGTTAAAAAGGAAAATGAGGCTAATAGAAAACAGTTTGGGTGACCACTGTGATAGTCTTTGGTATGCAACCTGGAACACATAAAGCTTGTCCAACAAACTTCTGATTACTATTTATTTTCTATCATCTCCGAACAGGCAAGTATATGCAGATGATGAACATTCTGAAGCCGATCGCCTTTGATGTCATCCACTGTGTGTCACAGCTCTTTGACTACTACCTGTATGCTGTATACACCTTCTTTGGTCGCAATGACATGGTACAGTATTTTGAATCACTATGCTATTGTTTGATTAAATGCTGTATAGGTATGTTAAAGAGCAATGAGTGAAACAGGCAGTGTTGGAAGAAATACTCAAGTATCAAATAATATTCCTGCATCCAAACTTAAGTAAAAGTCCTAAAGTACTAACAAATAATATGTATATACTGTATGTATATGTGTATTTACTGTATATATGTATATATGTACATATATATATGTGTATATATGTACATATACGTGTATATTTATGTATGTGTATGTATATATGTATACATGTGACTGTCACCACACTGTCACCATACTGTAAAAAGGACAGAATGTATTCCCTTAAGTTTAACACACACTAACACACAATTTTTGTGCGACAGTGCATCAAATGAAATCTGTAAAACCCACTGACACAGGGGTTATACAATCCAGTTTCCTGATGTGTCTACAAGCATCAATATGCTGCCAGCGTGGGGGCTTATATAGGATATAGGTGGGGGGCTTTGATGGCCTAGAGGTTTAGATTCCAACAATGAACTGCAACATCCCCGATATGAGTCAGGCATGTTGGTCCTCATCTCTCACCCCCCCACATTTCTTATCATTTCCCTGCTGTCATTTAATCATATTAAGGGCATAAAATGTTCCACAAAAACAACAGGTGTTTTGATGTGCCTCATACCATGCCGGTGTGTCACACCTTATTACTAAAAATAGAAAAATGTGACTTACAACAAGTTATCAGGAGTGTTGGTCTTCTATTCCTTTGCAATGACTGTGGTCACATAATATGATATTCTGCTGCATCGGTGGTATGGTGCTTTAAGTAAACTGTGGGCTTTTACTTTTAAAGATAGATCTTTTAAAAATGTTTTCATGTTTATCAGATGCTAAACAGTGAGAGGGTGGATAACCACTTTTGTCTTTGCTGTCTGTATCGGTGCAAATTTAGGTTCAACAGTCCGAGTTTCCCCTCTTCATATAGAGACTATCATGTCATTTATACTTTAAAGAAAACAGCATTTGTGTCAGTATCACCCTCGGGGAGTTGGTAATGATAGCAGCAAAATGACTTCTGTCCCATCGAGGTGGAAGCGATAAAGAGGATGAACGCTCCGCGGGGGCGGCTTCACTACACATTATTGACGTGTGTGTGTGTGTGTGTGTGTGTGTGTGTGTGTGTGTGTGTGTGTGTGTGTGTGTGTGTGTGTGTGTGTGTGTGTGTGTGTGTGTGTGTGTGTGTGTGTGTGTGTGTGTGTGTGTGTGTGTGTGTGTGTGTGTGTGTGTGTGTCATTGGGAGAAGAGAGAAAGGGTTTGAGAATTGACAACTTGTCAAGGGGTCGCTTTTGTCATGCATCTTTATCTGCTATGGGTTTGGCATTCTCTCCGTCTCCACGCCTTTATTCATATCACTCTTTTTCTATATGATTGTCTGCCTTGTCTTAAACTCTCTTTTCCTTCCTTACAAATATACTATATGTAATTTTCCTGCTCCTTTTTTTGTCTTTTGTTCCTAAGTTTCTTTAATCTCTTTAACTCTTTGTCTGTGTCTCTCTGAAACTAATTTTTTTCTTTTTTCAATGTACCTCTAGTCCTTATTGAGTGTAATATTAACCGGCCCATTTTCTACTCTAAGTGGCACCTACAGTGAAATGCTAATGTCCCTATGAATTTTTAATAAGCTAATGGAAATAATATGCACATATGCTGGTATTTTGACCTAGGCTTTGCTCTCTTTACACCGCTGGAATCAAAATGGAGCAGCTTGACTCCTCCACTTGAAGAGTTATGGGTGACATAAATATTCAAAAGGGTAAATACCCCATTATCTATGTGTATTGACCCTTTCAAGTCAAGATGCACCATTGACTCTTTTAAACATTTGCTAAAGATCCATTATGTGCCGTGCTCGCAGATTTGTCATCGCAACTAATAACCGGGCTTTCAACTGCTGGGACTGAGAGACGCAGGGTTACAGTTTTTTGGAAAAGTGGTTCAGACATTGTTGGAATCTTTGCACCATGGGAAAAGATCTATCTACAACAGTGTATATTCTAAGAAGATATGGAAGAAAATGGAGCTAAATAGTAAATTGGGAAGATAAAGATAGATGATAATGTACTGTGTCGCTCTGTTTTGCGATATGATGGCTGACAAAATGGAGGAGAGAGGCTTAATACCAAAACACTGAAGTGGGAAAGATGTGTTAAGAGAGAGAGAAGAGTATGTTAGAGTATCACAGCAGAGTATCTATTATTAACATTTGTATATGGTTATTTTTGTTGATTTGTTTTTGATTTGATTATTTCTAATGAATAGAGAGAGAGAGAGAGAGAGAGAGAGAGAGAGCAGGAACGTATTTGACATGTAAATAGATGGCTTCTGTTAAAAATTACCAATAACGCAAGAACTGGTTCTTTTCCATTCTCGACTCCTGACTCCCACAGACTATTCCCTCACAATGGATGATATTCATCTTGCATGCACATGTGCAGGTCAAAGTGTTAACATCATCAGTCTCCAGTGACAGACACACACACACACACACACACACACACACACACACAAGTTTGTGTGTGGACATAAATTAGGAAGCTAGCATGTATCGTGGTAACAATAATTAGATTTTGTATACCTTGCTGATCTGCATTTTCGGATTGAACTAGAGCTGGGCAATATATCAATATTATAGCCATATCGTGATATGAGACTAGATATCATCTTAAATTTTGTATAGAGTAATATGGTATAAGTGTTGTCTTTTCCTGGTTTTAAATGCTGAATTGCAGTAAAGTTTTGTAATTTTCTGAATTTACCAGACTGTTTGCCCACCTAGTCATTATATCCACTTTACTGATGATTATTTATCAAAAATCTCATTTTATAAATATTTCCTGAAAGCACCAATAGTACAACACTACAATATTGTTGCAATATCAAATTTCCAGGTATTTGCTCAAAATTATTGTGATGTTTTATTTTCTTCATTTCGCCCAGCCCTAGTTTGAACAGATTTCTTAATGTAATTTCACCCATTATTTTCATTAATCTAATTCTGCAGTTTTGTATGCTTCCTTCTTTAAATACTTCCTCCACATTTGTCATTTATTTTCTTTTTTAATTTGAGACTTTGCTTGTTTTCCCTTTCTGCTGCCCATACGTCATCCATAGCCTGTCCCTAGCCCGTCTTTGCCATCTCACAGGGGCAGAGATGGGTGCCCTGCCAGGGTGGTGGGCCCTGCTTGCTTGGTAAGAGCAGATCTCTGGAAACATTGTGACTAACAAACAAGGTTGTCAGTCCAAAAGGCTAGTCAACACTTGTGGTGTGGTTGATTTGTAGCCTTTAAGGTGTTCAAAAGTTGCTTTCTCAAATGACATAAAACATATCTAAAAGTGATTTCAAAAGCATTTGGATGTTGAGTTTGCTGTGCTTCCTTCTCTTTTACCTCTCGTCTGTCATGTACTGTACTGTCGCCGGTTTGATTGTGTGGTTTTGATGTCTTTTCCTCCCAGTTACTCCTCCCTTTTTGATTAGAGTCAAATAGAAGCAGAAAGGAAAGACTTACTTGTCTCCAACTATGTGAGATGAAAGCAGATGTTGCTGTGTGTGTGTGTGTGTGTGTGTGTGTGTGTGTGTGTGTGTGTGTGTGTACTTTTACACTCTGCTGAAGTGTGTGTTCTTATAGAGGAAGGTGTTTGTGCACTGTGCAAAACCTAACTGTGTGTGTGTGTGTGTGTGTGTGTGTGTGTGTGTGTGTGTGTGTGTGTGTGTGTGTGTGTGTGTGTGTGTGTGTGTGTGTGTGTGTGTGTGTGTGTGTGTGTGTGTGTGTGTGTGTGTGTGTGTGTGTGTGTGTGTGTGTGTTCTACAGTATGAGTCATCGGGCCTGGGCCTTATCAGCAGCAGACTGAGAACTACACTGAACCGGATCCAGGAGAGCCTCATTGACATGGTAAGAATGTAACTCTCTCTCTCCTCTTCTACTCTCTGTCTCACTTTCTCCTATAATCACTTTCTTTTTCTTTCTTTCTCTTTTACCATCGCTTGTTACCTCTTCGCCTGTCTCATTTTCTGACACAAACATGCTTTTCTCCACTCTATTCTCGTGTTCCTCTCTCCTCTTTAAATCTCTGTATTTTTTTGCTAATCCATTATATCCATCCTGACCATGTGTCTGATCTCACAGCCCTTATCACCACAAAATGCATTATGGGTCATCATTATCTGACCAGTGGTCACTTACCCATACACACACCTCCCTCTGTTTAAGTGGCCACGCCAGGGTGGATGTGTGTGTTATTCCATTAGGGCACTCAATCCCTACTCCCCTGTGTAAAACTACATAGTGACAATTAGTCTGGTGCAGACAACCCTCTCTATACTTTCTATGATAGTGTATCTTCTACAATCTGTCTCCTCTGTTACATGACGAAGTAAGTGTCATCTCTCACTTCTGCCTTTCATTCGTCTCCATAATAATAGACAGGCTTTTTGGCCTGTGCTCAAAGAAGCCATACTTGGACTTTAGTCTGGCCATAATCTGCAATTCCACAGAAGTTTTGCTTCCTGGAGGAAAATAGGAAATTCTATTGATGTTTTGGCTTGGTTTTGCTTTATTTTTTAGTGGAAAAAAACAATGTGTTGTGTCCCCTGAGTCTTATTATGGTAGAAGACAGACAGACAGAAAGACAGACATGGATTGTCCTGTAGGGGAAATCTGTTTTATGCACATTGGAAATTTACACTGACAAGTACATCAATGGATACAAAAAGACAAGTACATTAACAAGGAAAACAGATCCATACAACGTCAGCAAGATAGGTTTTCTGCAGTGCTATCGCATAAGGGACAAAACTGTGAGTGACTGGCTCTCCAAACTCATATTTTAGTAGTTCTGTCTTCAAATCTGGATACTAAGACTAGCTGTTAATTATTTCAAAATGTAATAGGTTATTTACGCATCTGTTTTTGTGCTCATTATTATTCAGAAGCGCTCAGTTCAGAAGCTCTAGAAAAAATACATTAATTTAGGTTTTATTTCAGTCCAGAGCTAGGGACCAATTTTGCTTATGCATAGTTAAATTGGAGTTTTATTATTTGTCACAATATGTGACTCACAATACTCCCATCGGTTCTGAAAATGAAGAAGAGAGTGTAATATTTTCCCATGGTGAGATCTTGTATAATGTGTTATTTTTCTGAGAACCTGTGGGGCTTTCTGTCTGTTTCTCTCAAATATCCTTTCTAATTTCATCAATGTGTTCACGTAACACCACATACCATGCTGCAGGAAAAACTAATAATTTTGCCATTTAGTGTTTTTGTTTTTGCCTCTGAAATGTGACTGTCAATCCCAATAACCATCTAATAACATGCTGCCATGGCAACCATCAACACCAGTCACATCTTAAATGTACATCTTATTAGAATGTGAAGCAAGGTGAACGGAGTGAATTGTCTCTCACCAGCACCACTTTTGCATGTTGATATAATCAGCACTTTTCCATAGGAGGAAGCACTCAGCATCCAAAGTCTTTATTTGACAGTGCACAATAATAGCATTTTGCTTTGATGGCAATGCTGGCAACTTTTACTGTGATGTGTATGGTGTTGCAATGCAAGGTTGGACTAAGGAGGAGGAAAAAATGAAAGCAAAATAATGCATGAAGTCAAACGGAAGAAAACAGATACAAGTCAGAAAAGAATAATGAGTATCACAACTTTAAATTGTATTAAGCTGTAGTTGCTGCAACATATTTTCTTCCCTCAGGGGGCACTATGGAAACTATTTACACCCCAGTTATTTTCTCGCTAAATTGCAAGCTATTTCAAATATGGGAGAAGCTTGATGCTCAGCTGTGGAGAATATGTTTATTCTCTGAACAGTTTACCTGATCAAATGAACACACACAAAGTAATGGACAGACTGTGTGGAGAAAAAGAACAGAGATGTGGGTTTTTGTGAGTGAGAGTTCTCTTAAGAGAAAATGTTAAACCTTTAACGCGTGCATGAACGCACGCATTTCAGATGAGCATAATCATATCACAGGCTGCGTGATATCAGATCTATTTAAAACCCCTTTAGAGGGAGGACACTGATTCTGGCTTTGTATTTACACCCATCATTTCTCTAATGTATTGGCAAATGCTTTTAATCTGTCTTTTTTCATATGCAAAACTATTTTAGCTCATCTCTATGAATCATTCAATGTTGGAAAAATGCCCTATTTTCAAATCTTACGCAGCATACCCCCTTTTTCTTTCATATCTTTCTTTTTCTGCTTTTCTGTATTCCACATCGTGATCTGCGCACAAAAATCTCCAAAAACGCACACTTTGTTTAGCGCCTTTGTTACCACAGCTAATGGACAGTATATTGTCATTAATAACAATTTATATCTAGTTTCCATATGGATTTAAAATCCTGCACGTTTAAGTGTAGGTGTCTCCACCCCAAAGTGAGAATGTATTCATGTTGAGTACTCAAACACACTCCCTCTGCATACAAATACACAGACCCAAACACTCCAGAGATTGCAGCAGGGTAGACCTCATTTGTAAACAGATTATAAAGTTAATTACACACTGCATTTCAATTGAGCAGCCGAATCCTTGCGGTTTTGTTCCCCTGATTTGCCGTCACAACTGTTTGATTCCAAAACCAATGTGCTAGTAATGACTCCGAGTCCCATATGAATGGCAACAAGATTCCATCTAATCTCGTCTCAGGTACTGAGTTGTTTTAGCTTAAATTGGGAGTACCACGGGGGAAAAGTAAAAGATCATCGCCTCGTTTATGTTCTTTTTCTCTGCCTCCGTTATTCTTGATTACCTCTCCGTAACTCCAACGCTTCTCTGCGCTTGACAGTTTTCATTTCGAGTTCACTCCCTTTTGACTTTGAATATTTCATTGAGATTGTTTTCAAGGTTGTGTGGTTAGGGAACAAGTTTTTGAGAGTGGCAGAGATGTAACTGCCTTGTTCACATATTCGTTCTCCACAAAACACTTGTTACACAATGTTTAATGACACAGGCATGAATCATTTTACTTGAAAGGAATCAGCTGTCGCATAAAATAATATACTAATAATTTACTTACAATCCTCGCCTCAAAGAAACATTCAAGTCCTTTAATGAAACTGCTTGGACCAGGTTGGATGACAGTGCCTTATCAGAATGGTCCGTTTGTGGCCATATTCTCCCTGCCAGGAAGTTCAGCTGTGGCAGTTTTTGAGAGCCGTTGCTGCTGGCAACATTGTGAAGAACTGTCATAGGCTAGCATTTGCAATTAAGGCCACTTCTGGTCCACCATCCTTTCACTTCTCTCAATACTAAAACCATCAGTACTTGTTTTTCCAACTCTTACTCTCTCATTTCTTCCTGTACTTTTCCTCCTTCCGTTTTCATCTGTTTGTCCTACTGCTTCCGTTTACTAGCTGTTTGCCAGTGATTATATGCCCCATCAACTCTCTGCATAGACAACTGCTTGGATAGTTCCTCCCAGTTTATATACTGTATATACTGTACAACGGCGTGTTTGCATGTGTATTTATTTCAGTGTTCACTATCGGCCCAGGTATGAAGATAAGATTATTCAGCTGGAAAATATGTTGGGTTTTTTATTGTTTGATCTGAGTCTTACAATTCCTGAAGTCAACCCACAATGTGTGATGATAGTTAGATGTGTGTTTGTGTGTGCATACGCTCGCTTCTGGGTACTCGGCTTTTGCATAGAGTGGGACTTTTCCATGCCTGGCACTGAAATAGGAATGAGAGGCCGGGTAATTTCTGTGTTGGCAGCTGTCATCTGGCAGTGAGGGTGCTTGCAGAGATGCACACACACACACACACACACACACACACACACACACAAACACACACACAAACGCACACACACACCAAAATACATATACAAAACACATATACAAAGAGATGGGAACTACACATTTAGGTTTTTAGCGCTACTGTAGGTCACTACTACGTTAAGCACACACTGTCCAACACACTCTTCAAGCTCTCTTCCGTCAGAAGCAGAGCGATTATCTCTAAGCATGTTTTTTGGTCGGGGTGCACTACACTGTCTTGGCACAGCTCACACACACAGGCAGGCTGCCTCTCATGAGAGGCAGTGGCTAATGTCACACACACACACACACACACACTGCACAGTGAACCTAGTCATTAGTTTGCATCTCACGAGGGCACATAACTGTCTAGGCTCGCCTTTTTGCTGTGGCCTGCTGTCTCTCTGCGAATGGTGCGACGTGCTAGAGGGGATTGCCATTTGACAGGGATTATAGATCATAATTAAGCTCCATTGTGTGTCTGTTTATATACAGTACTGTAATTGTCAGTATATGCCAAGTAGTGACATTTTATATAGGTTTTATTTCAGTGGAATGCACTTTATTGATAGGCTCAGCTGTAGATCATGCTCTTCAGCTGTGATGAGGGGACAGTTGATCCCCCTGGAACAGTAACTTAAGCGTCCTGTCTCACATCTCCCAGTGTGACAGACATGGTGATAAGCAAATTTTGGACATTAAGAAAAATCTTTTCATTTGTATTCTGCATTCTCCATACACTTCAGTTTGGTTCATTCATGTTTTAACTCAAGTATTTCAACCTGCAGTCAGTTTCTTCCCGTACCATGTTTCTTGTCATCCCAAAGCAGGTGAGTGGACCAGCAGCTATGGGAAAAGAAGTTGCCAGAGACAGGCTTTGAGGTGTCGGGCGGTGTCACACAAAATAGACGAAGGCCCTAATTCCATTTGACATTTATCTAATGAGAATCAACTTTCTAGTATTAGTGTGACAAAGAGGTGCAATAGAATCCACTTGACAGTAATTGCCTGGCAGGCAGTCCACTCGACTTTCCCATAAATCTCTATGGAATGGAATGGATTGGAAAGGAGTAAGAAGTCAATCACGATAGAGTGAGACACTTCAATTTGGAGATCACTTCTCAACTCCTCTACCTTCACTACAAGGGTGATTACAGAATTATAAAGCTATTAGAGTTTACTGAACCTTTCAAATTAAGGATGTTTATTTTGGTGTTTGCTGGGGAACAACATTTGAAAGTTTTGTTTGTTTTGTAGTTTTTTTTTCTCCAAACGAAATGCCACAATTCTTAGGGTTATTAGGTCGGAGCTCCATTGCTACAGTGTTATTTGAAAGTGGCATAAGCTAGGCTTGCTTTGTCGGGCTCCTGGATATCACTGTATAGTCCCTCACCTTGGTTCCAAAATGCAAAAGCACTCAATTTAGCACTGCACAAGAAAAAAAACAAGCATTTGAGAAGCTAGAACCTGTGATCTATTTGGCAATTGCTTTAAAAAAAGCAATAATAATAATGACCAATTATTAAAAGTGTTCATTTCCTCTCAATTGATTACTCAGCTACTTGTTTCAGCTCTAGATGAATACTGATGCTTGAATGTGGCTAAGTGTAAGCATCTTACTTTAATTTAAATTATGTGTTCATATACAAGCTCATTGAGAAAATTGTTTTTTTATGGCCTTCAAAGTATTTCTATTCATTTGCATCTCTTTTGTCAGACCAGCCGTTTATGTTGAGTACTATTTACTAAGGTTGGGAATCGCCAGATGCCTCCCAATACGATATCATTACAATACTTATGCCCCGATACAATATTATTGCAATTTTAAACTTATTGCAATATTCTGCAATGTGTTGCAATTTATAACCTTTTTCCCAACTTCTACTTTTTCCCAATTTCAAATGTTTCCAAAAGGAAACTTTGTCAAGAGGTGTTTTATCTAAAAAGGTTTCACTTCAGTTTTATTGCTGCAAATTGTGAAGCGGACAAACAGACCAACACATATATAATAAAAGATTGATACTTAGCGCCTGTGTATCAATACAGTATTGCCACTGAAAATATCGCAGTACTATGCTGTATTGATTTTTTTCCCCCGCCCCTACTATTTAGTAAATATTTCTTGTCCACCCCCCAGGTGTATATAACATTACTTCACACATTTCAAATGATGGATCCGGCAGACTTGAGACAGAAAGGAAACCCGCGGCTCTCCCCTAATGCTGCTGACTGATGGGGCTTCCCATACCCACCTGAAATCTACCTCAGGCTGTTACTGAAAATTGATCTTCTCAAAAAAAAAGCATTCGACGTGCAGAGAAACCCAATAAGAAGATATATACGCTCCAGCAGAGGTGGTTCCGACTCAGCACTTTAGAAAACCATAGAATTGGTCAGAGCCAAGATAAACCCATAGATTGCAATGCAGATTGGGGCTACTTAAGTGTAATGAGGGAGCCTATCGGCCTAGTTTGCTTCCCCAGGCTACACTTGCAGTAGCATTGTATGCATGAAGCTTTTAGGTGATGTTGTGTTCAGCGAAATAGCAAGTTAAAAAGTATGGCCTATATAAAATCTAAAATATGCTATAGAGGTTTTTTTCCCCCTGTGGACCTAAAATCCTACACTCTTCACTTTGATCGATATAGATCTTTAGTGCCACTTTCTCCCTAAGGCATTATGGGAAGGAGATTACATGTCCCATATGACTACAATAACGGGTAGCAGAGTATCATTATACTTGAGTCCTACCACACACAAATATTGTACACACACACACACACACACACACACACACACACATCTGTTTTAACCGTCTATTCTCATTAAGAATCATTTTTAGCCGGTAAAGATGTCAGCCTCTCATCTTTGATCTGTTGGATTGTTGGATGAAAAGCAGCAGTCATTGATAGACATCAAGCTATTGCTATATCCCTGTTGTATGAAGTTTTATTCGAAGCTTTGCTTTTATCTGTTTTCAAATCCCTCACTAGATGTTTAGTTTTATGTTTTCTTTTCATTGCGAATTCTAGCGTTTAATTTCTAATTATTACACAAGGGTAGATAAGCTCCCTGGCTTTAATGCTTGATGTCTTCATACTTAGCAATGCTGTTGGTCCACGTGGGGAAACCATTTCAGCATTAATACCTTGCAGACAAACAAAACTAGTTTTCGCTTTCGCCTGAGCACACTATAGAAATGCCCATAAGGACATCAATATTTACACTGTTCTCAACTTCTGCATGTAAGCAAGGCTGACAGAATCAATTAAAGAAATTCCTCCCGAAGGCTTTGTTGTGTTGCTGCTTTCCAAAATCCCTACTGAAATTATGTTTTAGCTTTGAATAAATGCAGTTGGAGTGAATTGGTTTTTAAAGCACTAATATTCTCATTTATGTTTGTCTTTTGGCAACATGTTTAATTCTTAGAAAAAACACCCAAAACATCTTTTTATGTATAAGCTCTAGCTGAAAGGTGCCATTACTTCCACATGCCGACTCGCTTTTCTGTTTTGTACCATTCACATTAATTATTGATCAACGATGAAGAGTTGTCAGTGCATGATGGTGAGAACACAAATACCACATCATGACTGAGAGACTGCAGAGGGAACAAAGAACAGAGAAACTAGTTTGACCTTAACTGTAGTTTCTGTGGATGCAGACAGAAAGGAGGATGTTTTTGGTCAGAAATGAAACAAAGATTATACAGAAGTATGAACAAAATTTCTCAAATCTATTAAGACAGAGGCATTTAGTTTGCAAAGATTATCTTGTGCCAGGGTAAATAATATTGTAGGCCAAAGTCGTGTCAGGTGTATTGAGTGAGTATCAAGTGTAATATTCTCAAAAGATATTAGCATAAGTCCAAAAAGTCAATAAAACAAGAACATATTATTGGTAGTCTGTTGATGTGATTTATGTATGTTCCATTTATTTGCCCCTCTTTTGTAATATAGTTTCCTTAGATGAGCATTTTTCTTCATTTAAAACATGGTGTACTTTAAAGCCTTATTTTAGCATTTCTTTCTCGATAAGTTGACTATTGCTGTCACTTACACAGAGAGTTCTTAGTGAAAGTCAAACGTAATGTCTTTAATCTCCTCAAAGCATAATAATAATACAATTTAATAATTGTATTTATCTAGCACTTTTCAAAGTGATTTTCAGCGTGTCTAGTGTCAGCACTTACTTTAATAGTGAGAGTGCTAAACAGAGTCCAGAGGTTTAAGGGTGGTAGCCGCGGCATGTCTCTTAATCATGTCACCATACTCCAGGATTGACAATAGGACGGCCTCGACTACACGTTTCCTGCAGTGCAAGGGATAGCTGGATCTGTTTTTGTCAAAGAAGCCATGGTGTTTGCCTCGTTTTGATAATGAGGTTTTTAATATGTTGTTTAACTGTAAGATTTGTCAAGTCATATTCCAAGATAATTGTTACTCTTGCAATAGCATCACCATTCAGTGTGAATAGGTGATAATAATGTTGTGATAATAACGTCAGCGGTCTGAATAGGTGTCTTCTTCATCAGCTTGGCACACTGAAGTGTAACTGGTCATTAAAGTGACTTTAAATTCTATCAGTTAAATATTATTATTATTATTATTATTATGATGATGATTATTCTGTATATGAAAGGTGTTATCTAGAGGCACAAAGACTGAAATCTGTCATAGGGATTATTCAGTCCCTTATTTTTAGGTCTTTAAATGGTTCATTACCTCAAGGGTCACTTCTGTCTGTGCACAAGCGCCAGACAGATAATTAAAACACAGTGAGCTTACAAAGAAAATAATTGTCCTGACACCCACAGATATGTTTCTTTATCTCTAGGTACAATGGTTCAGAAGTACCGTTTTTGTTCAAACATCACCTGTGAACTTAATAATTATTTTCCAGAAGAAGTATTCAAAGTGTGATGAAATGGAGAACAATAGCTTTTTATATGGAAAGCGAATTTATAAAAAAAAAAGAAAAAAAAAAAGCTTTGCTGTGGACTTGGCTTGTAATTTGATATGTCCTTACACTATGGCTTTTTATTTATCAATGGTATTTGTTGTAACTATTTACACTGTTAGAGTGTGGCTTGGCTAGTATAGCTAAAAAATAGTTAGTATAGTTAAAATAACTAAAATGTTACAGTAATTCACAAAAGTACATTTTAAAATGAATACAATGTATAATAGTGTATTATATCAATAAAAGTAACACAATATATTCTTATTAATATTCAACATCTAATAAATCTGCACCTTTGCATGTGCTATTTTTGTGCGGCTGAATTGTATCTGCCGTCATTGAGGCAAAATTGCAAAGCATAGCAGTGTGTAATATTGCTGATGGTTTGTGTTCTCCTCTTCTAAAATAATATTGTATTGATATCTGTCAACTCTTTAATATATTCTGTCATTACTTTTGTCTCGAACAAACAATTTAGATCAGGGTAGATTTTCCTCTGGGGCAATCTTAATGATTGTGTCATCAGTGAAGACCACCTACTACCTCTGTCCTGATTAAATAATTTACATGACTGTGTTGATTACTCCCAAACTGTTAGATTACCATACTTAACATTCACTAATTAAACGTCAGTCTGCTACCATACAGAAGGTTTATTTAATAGAGATTGTTTAAATAAAGCATATTTTTACTCGAGTTATAATGTTATGTTTCTTTTTGTATTTTTCTGTACAGCGCTTTTGTCAACTTTGGACGTTCTAAAGTGCTTAACAATACATTTGGATTGGATATTGAATACTATCTCTTCTACATTCTTTTATTTTAGAATGTGGATACAATTCCAACCACCTTTATTTTTGTTTTGTTTTCTGTGAAGAATATGCTCCTATAAACATTTTTCAAGTACCACTTAGCAGGTTTTAGTGGTCCCCCTGCCTTGTTCCTGTGTATCAGTAACTTGATTCAGGTTCTGTTATCGCTGATCTGATTTCTGTGCCTCTGTACAAGTGTTGAACAAATTGTACCCAGCGGTGCATCTGCCTTGGAGGATGCCAACCTTGTTTATTACCTGCAGGGCTTCAAATTTACTTTTGGCCTCACTTGTTTATATGGCTGTTGGTCTTTAGACAAGCCAGTCTTTCAGAATTTCCCCAAACCAAAACATGTTTTTCATGAAATTGAATCCAATACATCGACTGTAACTTAATGTCATCCCTTTTTACTCTTTATTCATACTTTCATTGCCAAATATGAAGTTTATTTTGTATAATTTCTAAGTCAATGACTGGAATTTCAACATGGCAAAGGGATCCGAAACCCAAAGATATTCGATTTACTAGGATATAAAACAAAGAAATGCAGTGAATCCTCTGAGAAGGTGAAACTGTTCGGGATGTTTTTACTAGTTAGTTTCAAAAACAAAAAAAGATGATCAAAATAGTAGCCTATTATGTTTCTGTCCATCGACGAATTGCTGAATCAACTAATTGTTATAGCTCTAATATTGCCTGTGAATTGCATTTTCTGTGGTGTATTAGACTATTTGTATGCAGTACTACTCTGCACACTACATCTACTGATGGATACTTTACACACATGCCAAAAATTGTTCCGTAGCAAATATTGAAAATAACCCCAAACAAATACAACAGACCAGCATTTTCACTATTTATCTCGTTGGAAACTGCAGCAGAGAAACTGGTCCTAAATATCTTCAGCAGCTGCACTGTGTAAATCAAATGAAGTCTGACCTCTTCACTATAAGTCATGCTATACAGAAAGGTCTGCCTCATCCCCAGTTTTTCAGGTCCTTGTACAATTTTGAAAAGAAATCTATCACCGGTGCTTAATTTTTTCAATATGGCATTATTTGCATGGACTTGGCAAGGCAGCAGACGTATGGAGCTAGTTCACTTTATCTCACTGAAGTCATCTGTCATTTTGATCGAGTGTCTTCATAAAAGCGGAAACATAATTGTTTGTGCAGTTTTGTCTTTGAGGATATCAAGTTAAAAACAAGTTGGACTACAGTTGATTACACTAGGTCTGTAATAATGATGGAGTTGATGTCTATTTTTTTCCCCCAGATGTTTTCATCTATTTTTACCTGTTTTCTGACAAATCTGATTATTCCAGCAGCTGCATTTTGGTTTATGTCTGCCAACAACCTCAAAGTTAACTGGGATTCATAATTTCCACTGGATTAAAAAGATGGTTAAGCAAAGTCAATCTCTCATTTGTAGGAATTTATTAATGGGATGGAATAAAATTCCTCACCTCAGCATCTCTAACCCTAGGCAGAATCCTTCAAATTGTATGAAAGTATTTGTATCTATTATTAAGATGCTAGACAGTCTCAGTAGATTTGCATGTTTATCTCCAAAACTAATTTAGATATTTGGGGGCACCAAAGGGCAACAACAATGGGGAACTTATGGTAATGCTCTTCCATTAACTCATATTTGACATTTTGATCATAAAATGGTAGTAGATAAAGTATCTTATAATCTAATCAGTGTAAAGTAGGCACTCAAGGTGAATGCTGTATCTCATTCAGTGTAACCCTAAGCACTTCAAAAATGTGTTTCTTGCTTCAGAATTGGATTTAGATGCATAAGATCAAATGTTTGGTTTTCTTCTTTTTAACACCTTTTCTATTTAGTCTAACATTTGTTTTCACCTGAAGATTCCCTGCAGAGTTTTATGCAATTGGAAAAGAAACTTCACATTTCTACCAACAGTCTTTCAAAAGCCTTTTTTTCCCCTTTTTTGCATATAGTGTTTATGCTTCAGGGGCACAGTCAATGAAAGGTCAAGCCTCACACAGAGAGATTAAAAATAGACCATACCAGACCTTGTTGCAATGTCAGACCAATGCAGCCAAAGTTAAATTGAGTTGGTTAATTCATATGAGAATATACACACTACCAGTGTGACTTTCATGATGCAACCCAATGATAGAAGTCAGTAAAATACAGCATAATTAAAGGCACTGCAATGTTAGAAAAGGGAAGAGATTGAGGGTGAGGATAAAATATCTCACAATTATTTGTTAAACCTGAAGATGGGTGTTGCAACTTGTAACTTGTTAAAAACCAAAACACATGTACATACAAATCACATTAAAACCCATAATATTTGCTCCCTTCCCTGTAGTGCATTCATTAGTTTCCCTGGCAGAAGCCATTTCAAAGAAGAAACCGATCAAAGACATACTGAAGTCCAGGTGCATGTTTTGGCCACAGTGTACCACCACTAGAATGTTGCTTTACCAAGGTATATATATATTTAGAACAAAAGAACAGCAGCAATCATTTGTCATTTGTCTGCACTTGTTTACAACACATTGTGTATTTACATGTTTATGTTGATTTGGCACGTCGTCCATACAAATGGCCACCAGCCACTTCTGCTCAACAGCTTTTATTGTGGGCCAAAATGTTAAATCACTTGTCGCGTTTGAGAGTGCGTACTAATCGCCTTTCTTATAAGTATGACTGAAGGACTGAAGGAAATCACATAAACTTTGTTTTGATGTTGTGGAATATGGAAACATAAATAAAACATCTGTACTAGGGCTGTAATCAACCAAAGAAAATCTTGGTCGACCGAAGTCGGCGCGGAGGGGTGAAAAAAAAAAAGCAAGATTAAATAACTGTACTGTCGCGCTGTACTTGTCCTTGTCGGGTATTTGCAGTATATTAAATCGTTTTTGACCTAATTATTTTGCACTAAAATGCCACTCGTCTGTCGGCTCTGACAGGGCTGCATCAGCGCTCTGTGCTTTTCCTCGCACGGAGCGGCTGAACACGGAGACACGAATAGACTGTTAGTTTAAAGCTTTTACTCTTACTCGTGCTGGCGCTGTATATTAACAAGTTCTTTAAACCTCATTCCCTCCACAACAACAATGGGCCTCATATCCTTAGCAATAAAGTCGACAATTCCTTCCGTGATATTATTTTTGCATTTGGATGATAGAGGCTTAACATCCAGCGTGGTTTGGGTGTGTCTTGGAAACGCTACTGTCGTTGCGCCGGTAGTTATAAAACAATTATTAGACTATGAAATATGCCAATTCTGATATGTTCATATAGCTAGCCTACTCAAAATAGACAGGGCAACCTAACGCAGACAAGTAAGATTACCGTCTTTAGGGGATATGCCATGTTTGTGGTCGAGCTGCGACATGCAAACTGTTGCTTGCAAACTTTGCATCCGACTTTTTTCCGTTATCTATTTTTGAAAAATGCTGCCACAGTGGCGATGTCTTCGACATGGTAGAGGAGGACTGACTGGAAATTAAACAGTCACAATTAAATAAATATTCAGCAAACCACCAAAACAAGGCTTTCTACTTCTTTCTTCAATCTGTCCCCAGTGGGTCGGGCTAATCCAACATAAGAGAAAACGAGGGGGATGTTCTGAAGACAGACTATTACTTGTGAAACAGGGATGCTCTGAAAACACCCCCATTAGCAATTAGGGCTTGCCACCCATAGACTGTGCTTCCACCTGATTAAATAACACGGCAAAAAATCGGCCAATCAGAATTTTGGTCGAGCCAGAAGGCATCGACCAATAAATCGACTAGTCGACTGGGAGATTACAGCCCTAATCTGTACAATTAAGTGGTTGAATAGATAAGTAACAAGAAAGTGCATCTTTAATTTGTAGTTTTAGTAGTTCTCCCGTTTCCCAAAGCTCACAATAACCACACTTTCAGCGGTTTTAGCTGTACAAAGGCCAAGGTCTGGATGCTTTGGTGTAGACGAGGCATGCTGTGAATGCTTTGCAGCCTCCTGCCAAAGGACAACAGATCACTATGTACTTTTTGTTCTCTCCTCTCAATTCTGGTTGCATATACAGTACGTCAGAAGTTTTAAAACTTGCAATGTGAATTCTGGTTTAGAAACTCAAAAAAACATCCTTAACAGTAATATAATTTAGTGAGTAACTGATTCATAATTATCTTCTTTAAGGCTTGTAATATTAGATCATCAGTGTTGTATTTCATTTACTGTCTTATTCACTTTTCTGACTTTTAAAGGACCATTCCAGCGCAGAATAAACCTAGGGTTTAATAACACGTCTACCGAGTTCAACCGTTCTCTGGGATTTGTTTTCATGCTAATCAAAAACGTGAATGGTACTGTCTTTATAAACTATCTTTTTAATAAACTGTCTGTACACTTAAAAAAGTTGTCAGTGTTTCAGTTTACATGTAGGGACCCTCATTTTGCTGCCGGGGAAGTATGGTGCTATTTTGAGCCTTGTTAGTGGTATAGAAATAGCGATTTATTTTTACTTTACCCGTGCTCCGACGACTAGCGTTATAAGGTAATTAGCGATTTGTGATAAAACTGGTCACATCCGATTAGCATGATTTAATTTTCAGGTTCATTTTTCACCGGATTTGTCCTTTAACTACTAACCGCGTTTATATGCGCAAAGAGTTGCTCTCAGGGGAGATACATTACATTCTCCACAGGGAAGCCATTAGATTCCCTTAGCTGTAGAGTAATCCAATTCAAGTGTTATCCTTCTGAATGAGAAAACGTTTTATTTCAGACTGATAATGGTTTGAATTAATGCAGAGAGATAACTGAAGTTGTGGAAAGGTTGCCGTTTTCATATATTCCCCATATACACCATTGGCATAACTGCACACTGTGCATTTTTTATCTGTATGCTGGGCTGTTTATATATCTTATTTTAGTGAATAGATTGCTGTAGAGGAACATAAGACATCTTAGAGCTGTGAACACCACTGCCTGTTTAACAACACCGCTTTGTCTTCAGCACAGATATTTAGCCTACTTTCTGCTTTCTTTCTAGTTTTCAGTGATGATGAACTAGTGACATGTAGGCCTGTTACTACACAAGTTTTCATGTTTTAGTCTCTTTGGGAGTTTTTCAGATGAATCAGAAATTACGTAAGCATTTATTTGTACGTTAGGTAATAATTTGGCTGTACTTGGTGCAGTCTGTGTAATTTCATTGGGTCCACTGGTTGTCTGGAATAATGGTGCTCCTACACGATATTAGACCCAGATTGTAAAGAAGTACAGTATGTAAGTGGATCATGTGGTACAGCACTAATAGCACCCATTAATTTATTAAATGTGATTGCTATTGGTCTCCCAGGAACTGTTTCAGAGGGCTTTGCAGCTGAAGGGTGCAAGGCTCTACACGCCAATGTGATTCATCATCCCTTTATAGAAAATAATATGACCTGCCCTTTTGTATGGAAACTCACTGGCTGACTGACTGGTCACTTTGTATGCAGATACAGCTTATTGTGATTGATGGAAAGGGATTTAGGTTAAAATCTTTTCGTTTCTATTTCAATTGTTTTTTGAAATGAAGAGATCAAAGGGGTTGCTGGATGGAGAGGTGTAGTGGAATATATCAAAAGGAAGATTACATGTTTGCTGTTGAGGAGTGTTTGTTCAGCAGAATTTTAGAGTGTGTGTGCTTTGGATGTAACAGAGTTCAACGAGGTTGATTACATTTCAGATTATGCTTACCTAATCTACATTTTGTCTTCATTTTTGCAAGTGAAACCTCTTTTATGTCTGGTCAACTGTTAAAGTAATAGCAGGCTTTTCCACAGCTGCACCCACGCAGAAGCTCTAACAGATTAACACTTAGACTTAAAAAGGATTTAAAGTATTTCTCAGTAATATTAAACATAAGATTTTACATAATATACTTTCAAGCATAGTATAACAGGGTCCAATTAACCCACGCAATTAGGAAAAGAAGGTGAACCATTTCGTTCCTCACAAGTTATAAAATGTCTCTTGAAATGGCAAGAATATATTGAGGATGCATTTTTGACTCTGCATGTTCACTTGCCTGTCCACCTGTGTGTCTCCCAGGAGGCAGTGGGAGAAAATGCTGGAGTCCACGGCGCAGCAGAGGACAGAAAGGAGAAGGTGCCCAGCCCCCATCTCAGCCAAATGGTGGTCCTCACTAACAGTGGGACTCTTTATGGGCTAGCACAGAGGGTGGTGGCCACTGAGTCTCTGTAAGTACTCTCTACACAACACTCAAGTAAACACAAACCATCCAACGATTGAAGTAATTATAAATATGCAATGTAAGTACACCTTAAGACAGCCCACCACATTATTGGTCTTACATTTTTGTTCCCCCATCCTGTATATATTCAAATATATTTGTCTTTTTACTTTATTCGTATTATTATTTCATGTATATTGTATGTATGTATGTATGTATGTATATTCTTCCTAGTATTTCATTTATATTTATATTTTTTGCTTTGTGACTGATTTTGCTGCTATAACACAGGAATTTCCCATTTTTCTTGGGATCAATAAACATCTATCTATCTATCTATCTATCTATCTAAATCCTCTGTTACAGGGGAGAAGATTTCTTTTCAGAATAAAGATTTCATGTCTTCAATTGTGTGTCGTGACAGTGTGATGTAACTTGGCAGTTATGTTCTTTAAAACATTTTAAAGTTTAAAAAGAGGCCGATTCCTGGCCTCAAGGTGGTCATAATTTAATTAGGCAACACAGCCTGGCCCTCAAAGATTTGCACTACCTGCAGTGTGTGATTGTGTGTGTTAATAACGCCTCTTTAATTAAAAACAAGATTATTGAAATAGCAAAAGAGCCTTATTTTACCCCTAGTTAGATTTCATAGCTTATTCCCTATAATTTACTACTTGTGTTAAACCCATGCAATCAGTGGCTCACTTATTAATCTATTTTCCGCTTGTGCTTTGCCTACTGTGTGTCGTTATTCTCCCTCTTTGTTCTTCACACGCTCACACACACACACACACACACAAAAGTGCCCCCCACAAAACACAAAAGTGCCCTCATCCATAATTGGGTTAAACCATTGTCTCTGACCACTCTTGGACCCTGAGAAGTCGGCAGTGTACAAGTACTTTATAATGAAAGTCTGTAAACCAAGGGCCCAGATGACAGCGTTGCAAAAATGCTGAATAGGCTAACACTCTCTTACACAAAGTTTTTCATATATCAGAGGCAGCCAACAAGCTTAGAAGAATAATGAAAGTAAAAGAGCTAAAGTGCAGAGGTGAAGATATTTCACGGGTAAAGTTTGAAAGGAAAAGGTCCCCTGAGGAGAGGAAGTCAGACTTATTCTGGGCAGAACTGCATGCAAAGTTTTTTTGGGTATTTCCTAATAGTTTTAGCTTAAGTGTGTATTCGGAGCGACACAATCTCTGAGCAAAATTAAAGATAAGAGCTGTGTAAGGTGTCTCTCTTCCTGTTGTTCGCCCTTCTAGTTGTTCAATTGTCGTATTTATACAAGCGTGATTAGATAAGTGTGAACAGCAAGGTGTGCTTTTTTCTTTCCTAGACTGCACCATGTTGCCGAGGTAAACACCTTAAAGTGATTTCCTCTGTTCCATAAAAATAATAAATGTCCACTCAGCTCACTAATGGGGTGCTGGCTGGTTTTTATGTAACTCTTCCAGATTTAGCGTTGACTAGACAGCCCTTAATTATTGCTTTTAATATCAAGATTGCTGTTGGGGTTACCATTCAGTGATCGTAAATCTTACCTAAGGCTCGTGCTTTTCAGTTTTTACCAATCTTTCCTGAAAAACAGATGGTTTATAAGGAGAAGATTGTTTAGGAAAAAATACTGACTTTGCAGACTCATTTAGAGGGTGTTTCCGTGTGATGAGAACAGCTCAGAAAAAGTTTCAGGTCATAAAAAGTGAAGAGAGAAATGTAGAGAAAATGAACAGCTGAAGGATTAATGTTAAGCCAGAACTTTTACTCAAAATCTAGCCGTGACAGGAGACTTTGGCCAATCACAGGTTATTCAGAGAGATAGTGTTCCTATTGCCTGTTCTAACCATGCATTGCCCGTCCAACAAAGAGCTGAGAGGTAGAGCTGTATGAAGAGATCACAGTATTTTTTTATTTCTTTGTTTTTGCATTCTACCCACTGCTACCTGGTGCATAGTTTACGTCGCCCCCATGAAGAATTTTAAGTAATGAAAACATTGTCGTCGCATCCACATGATACATGCCTTATGTGATCGTGCACAGCCCCCATCCCTCCTTCAAGCGGTTGCTATTAGCCCATGGAGGGCACGGAGGATTAAAAAAACATGGACTCTTCAGAAGAGGTCATTATCTTCAGTTGAGTTTCTGCGCGCAAAAGTCGCCAGACGACACAATCTTATGAACATAGCTATATTGAGAGAGTTGTGTGGAGCTGATAATCTCAATTAGCTTTGTATCAACTCATTTGGCAATGGCTTGAATGTAACAGGTGTTAATAAATATAAAAAAAATAGCTTTAAGTATTCTAAAAAATATCCTGTCACTTAGATTGTTTATCAGCTGAGTAAGGAACAGGAAAGTAGATGTTCATAATGACAGTGTAGTTTTTGGTCCCTCTGGCAGGGGTGCATGACTCGGAGTATGACATCGCTGTTCACTTGGTTGCTGAGTTCAAAGTAAAATTGGGTTCATGAGACAGCACGGTGTGAGGAGGCCACTCAAATATAAATATAACTATAAGTTTTCTACTTTTTAAATTGCACTCTCCAATCAGTTTGTTTGCTGAAATTATATTGAAAAAAATCCCTTCGACAAAGTGCAGCATCTGCTGTCTCTATTCACATTATCCTATTAACAGAGGTAACACATAAAGTTCTGTCTCAAATTTATGGTTGCTTCAACTCAAAATGTAATTAAAAGTAATATCGGCTTTAGTTAATAGAATTGTCACCCTTGAGGAATACATAAACAACACAAGGTAATTTAGTTTTAGTTAAGTGCCACGGCAGAACATTTTTCAGACATTATTATCCCACCACTGTGCCAAAAATAAATGTCTGTTTCTGTTATTTTCTTAGTGTGTTTCTGGCGGAACAGTTTGAATCCCTCCAGTCCCACCTGGACACCATGATGCCTGCAGCCAAGAAGCCCTTCCTGCAACAGTTTTATTCCCAGGTATTCTTGCACCTGCTTTCAAATGTCCGTGTAATTGCTGAAACTGTATATCGTGTCGTCACCGTCGGCTACAGGTAGGGTTGTACTAAACATCTGACTACGGCTTTGAGTCTGAGGCTTGGATAACCTTTTCATCAATTTGTATTTATTATTATGAACATATACTAGATCCTATGCTACTAACAGACTCATCTTTCAACTTATCATTTGATGTGCTCTAGTCTCTCATTGCCAGACATTCCTCCTCAACTCAAAAAAAATTATAGAAATATAACTTCATTGTGGGTTTTAGCTCAGAGGATGTTTCCCGAATCGAGGGGAGTTTAGAACGCCAACACAAAGAAAGCGGAAGGTGACTGACACCTGGCCAAACCAGAACAGTCCCGTAAATGAAACAACTAGATGTGCTCTAAAAACATATATATATATATATATATATTCCAGTTGTATTCACTCTTTTATTTGCAACCATCGATGCCTTTTTTGTTTCATTTAGAAGCATATTCCTCTGTAGAGACAAATTATCTCGTAACTGCAACCCAGCTTATGCTGCTGTTCTTGGATCAACAAAAGAGAAAATGATCTGACACCCACAACCACGCCGGCTGCTGTTTCCCAGTCTTTTCTTTTCTTTTTTGTCCTTCTTGACATTTAAAGTGTTCAGGTACACAGACAGGTCTATTCTCACCAGACATCAAATGAATGTCATGCGCTATGACTTCACTCTTGAAAATATTGTGCGAACGATGATGTTCGAAAGCAAAATCGAAGAGACCTTGATTTCATGTCTGCCTCATGAGGTGTTCGCTGTATTTATAACACGTAAAAACATGTTGAGTATAATTCACAAACACGTATTCTTCATTCTTTCTCTCAGACGGTGTCGACCGCCAGTGAACTTCGGAAACCAATTTACTGGATTGTTGCGGCCAAGGCCATCGATTACGAGCAAATGTTGCTCCTGATGTCTGGAGTTAAATGGGACATTAGGGAGATAATGTCACAGCATAATGTATATGTGGACGTCCTGTTAAAGGTAATGTTACATAAGAAATGTGTAGGTCACTGTTGATGTAACATGTGGTGTGCTAGAATGTAGGTTAGATCTAAGAAATTATAAATATCATATAAATGTTAAATTTTAAAATATAAATGCTGAAACTATGACTGGTGGTATCTATGTTAAAATATTTTTTCTGTAGTTAACATTCAGGAAATGTTTAGAATTGTCCCAATGTTGGATCTTTTCCCCCAGATAAATACTAACTGTCCACTGCAGCCCTGTCACTGCCATGCACTACCCACAATAACAAAAAGTAGAACACAAAAGGCAGCTGTAATATATTTGCTTTTATATATTTCCCTCACATAATGTTTTTGTTATACTTGAGAGAAATCCAATCTAGGTTTATCCTTTTAACATCTGTGTCCTAAACATAAAGTGTTGATTTATTCCACTTCAAGTCAAGAACTCTTAAGTTCCTTGTCGTCCCTCATGAGTTTAAATTCTTCCGGGGGTCTTTAATATTAATTAGTTGGAATGGGGTAAATTATTTAGTGCAGGGTGAGTAAGCTGTAGAGAGTTGAATGCAGATCTCCCCCAGTTTCAGCTTTGTTAAAGACATTTGAGCTCATCGGCCCCTGATGTATTTTCAGAATGGGAAGTTTTCCACTAAATGTGTGTCTTTATGCATGCTGGCCACTCATCCTATTATAAATTTTACATGGAGTGTAAGGACACACAGCACTAGTTTTCTCACCTATGATGTTCAGAAACAGAAAGCTTTGAAGGGCTCACTGCAGTGTGAAATCCTGAACAGACCAGACAAATCCCGATATGCATCAACATGTCTTAGAAGGTTTACAATTAAATCACCGATTGTATTGAAATAGATAAATATATACACATTTAGTCACAGTTAAAAGTTAAAACTCACATTTTGATTTGCTGATTGGCTCATGGATCTGTGTCTAGCTCTGCAGTTAAATCTATTTAATCCTATGAGCTATATTGTCTGAGGGGAAAATCTCTGTCTCAGTGGCCTGGTTTAAATGCCCAACCTTGTCAAAGTGGTCCAGCTGATAGAGTGACATGCTGTACATTACATCCAGCATGTACTTTACCTCATCAGGCACTAATAGCCCTCTCTGCCTAGTTGTCACGCACTCATAATGCATGTGGATGTTGTTATTTGCACTGATTGAAAAGAGTGTGATACAGTTTGCTGTACTGCAAGCATGATAATGTTTAATTCATGAATTCAGGTTGATCACTAGCATTCAACAATGGCATTGATTTGCATATAAAGTGGCAAGGAAACGCAGCAGCCTCAGAATGACTTTATTGACAAACTGCTTAAGTCAGAAACTGTTGTGGGACTGTTTGTGAATGAATAACATTTCATTTGTGGCTGCAAAATGAATGGAAACTGCGTGTGCCTTAAAAGTCAGCATCATTTTTTAATATGACACAGTTTGAATTAAAACCGGCGGACATATATTTGCAAACACACACTAGAAAACCGACATACTTCTCCTGAGACTCATCCATCATATTTATGGACAGTCCTTATGTACTGCAATTTGTTCCTTGTAAACAGCAACATAATATCATAATTGTACAATATCCATAATTGAACGTTTCAGAGTTCAGTGAGTACACAGCATAGCTGAAACCCTTTCCTGGACCTCTTTGTTTCTTGCAGCCTCCACCTTCCTCTGAGATACTTCCTATTTTTTTTGTGAAAAAACATAAAAGAAAGAACAATTTGGAGGCGTTCAGTTGTTACAACTGGCATGGAAATAATATTTTGTAATTTCTGTGTTGTATGTTCAGAAGAGCTGTAACTACAAGTCTTAAATGTCATCTCAAGTGTGTAGTAAAATATGTAAATTAAAAGAGCACAAAGGCGGACTGTAATAGCATGCAAATCAATGAAGTTAATGAATGAGTCCAGTCGGAATGTTCTGAAACTTGAGTAAAGTCCTCAGCAGCTCACAAATGATTTGTTTTAACACATGGCTATCGGCTTGTTGGAGACATACTTCATGCTCCTGTGTGCTCCGTACTTCAGGGCGTCAGTGCAGTCGAGACTGCAAAAACATAGAAATAACTGTTAAAGTAGAGTTGCGGTACAATAATCCAGACATACTGTAGGCTGGGGAAAAAAAAATATTTGGCCTTGATTGATCTGATGTACTTATACCACTATTTAGAGTGTGAACTGTGCATGTTTAAAAAATGGTTTTATTTATAAAAAGAGATTGATACAAACCCTGAATGCTTTTTTTTTCTCTGCAAAATAAATAATGGGGTTGTGCAATTCACAGCATGAGGTAGTTTTAGAACGCTGTTCAGCTTTTCCAAGTTAGGTTTGGGGGAGCTGGTGTTGGATGTCTTCCAGTAGCACAGAGTAGCTGAGACAGAGTCGGTGGAAATACATGTATATTGTTGTTCATAAAAACTTTTATTTAGTTTATGTCTTCCAGCTGAGAAACTAAAGTTGCATTGGTCCCTTAGCGGGTTGTTTCTTTTGTTAGTGGCATATAGTACACAGTTTTTTTTTTTTTTTTTAAATACCTTGCACACGCTTATCAATTTTTTTAATCTTTTGAGGTTATGGACATGTCTTTATAATACAAGTTGAATATTTCTGGTTACATAGCAGAAGTTTTACAAATGGTATCCAACTAAAGAAACTTTAATAACTACTCCATTTTACTCTTAAATGTATTTACCTGTGCTTTTACCTCTACCTTCCCAGGAGTTTGAGCAATTCAACATGCGACTGGAGGAAGTTTCCAGACATGTGCGCATCCCGCTGCCTGTGTCCAACGTCCTGTGGGAGCACTGCATCCGCCTAGCCAACAGGACTCTAGTAGAAGGGTACGAAAGTGACAAAACACCTCTTCAGCATCAAGGGGATGTGTGCAGTCTGGCGTCATTGTGGTTTGGTTGTAGCCAAAGCTTATTTTTTGTCACTATGAATTATTGTTAATAACTCTGTACAAAAACAGTTTTATACTGTGCATAATATTTTCCTTCTATGTCAAACAGTGACTCAGTCCTTGAACTGTACATTTGTACAGGGTTGTCTGTTCAGACATAAAAAAAATCGTTTTTAAGAAGCTCCAGATGTGCTTCAATATTCAATTCAATTGTATTTATAGTATCAAATCATAACAAGAGTTATCTTAGGACACTTTGCAGATAGTGTAGGTCTAGAACACACACTATAATTTACAGACCCGACAATTCCTGCAATTCCTCCAATAGCAAGCATTTAGTGTGACAGTGGCGAGGAAAAACATTAGTTTTGGCAGAAACCTCGGACAGAACCAGGCTCTTGGTAGGTGGTGTCTGACGGTGCCTGTTGGGGGGGGGGGGGGGGGGGGGGGGGGGGGGGGGGGGGGGGGGGGGGGGGGTGATGAACAGTGGCAATTATAGTCACGTTAAAAATAATGAATTATGATGAGATAATGGAAGATAATGGAACTATGACTATATTATGTTTAATATCTGATACAAAAAAGACAATGGACTCACAAGCAGATCTGCAATTGTCTTTATAACCCGATAAAATGACGCATTAAGAGATTAAAGTAGAATTTAGAGGCCGAGGCAGTAACTCCTGGAACTTACCCTGAGCATGATGGACTTTCTTTGTACACTTTTTGGATTTCTATCTTGTCCCACTAAGAGCACTTAAAGAGTAAAAGCACAAGTTCAGGCTGCGGTTTGTCCTTGGTTGATTTTGTCACTGCAGGCTCTCTAACGGCCATCTTTTTATATCTACAAAAACATGTTCGAGTTAGATCTACCCAAAAGCAAAAGCTCCAAAGGTCAAATACTGTAAACATTTCTATGGGCTATCAATGCACTTTTACTGTATTCCTGCCCACATGTTTTTAAATGTGGTTCTTTTATTTATATATACTTTTATACTTTTATTTTTAAAAGTTTTTTTTATGTATGCCATTTTTAGGCCTTTATTAGCAGCAATGGGCCACAGGTTGGAAATCAAACCCGCAACCACCGCATCACTGACTAAGCCTTTGTAAATTTGGTGCCTGTTCTACCAGGAGAGTTACCCAGGTGCCCTAATTGTGGTATTTTTTAATGCTCTTCAGAAAGCAGTTCTTGAATGAATGCATTTATTCATAACCATATATAAATAAATATATAGAAGTAATAAATAATAACTGTTAACTAATAACTATTGATAGCATGTCAGTATAGTAAAAGCCCCAGTCAGCAGTAAGGTGTTTGTGTATTAAATATTTATTCAGGTAATCTCAGTGGCTATTCAGGAAGCAACATAGCGATTCTCAGGTTGGATCGATACCGAACTGCACAAAACATGATGATTGCTCAATAAACATTTTAGCCTAATGAATTATTCAGAACATGAATGTAACCAGACTAAATACAGTGCAGACCCATAGTGTTTTTGTCCCTTAAAACTATGCGGGAATGGCTTGGCTTGAAAATGTCTCTGCACTCTTTGGGTACAGTCGTAAATAGAGTCCCTAAGAATGTAGACCTACCAAACAGCATTTGTGAGTCATTGCAGGCCAGTGATTTGAAGCCCCCCCACACACACACACACACACACACACGCACACACACGCACACACTTCTCATCCATTGTGTCTTTACAGAAACGCCTATAGAGGAGAAGTGGGATTTTTCTCTTAAGTTTTCATTATCACTCAGTTTAAACATCTGCACATTATGAGTTAAAAAGGAAAAATCTTTCCAAAGCATGCTGTCAAGCAGCACGAAGACAGGGGAAATTACCTACAGTACCAAAGAAACCTGGAGACTCTGTGGCCAGGTTCCTTTGGGTTATCCACCAAAGAAAACCACTTTAAAGTCATACCATCTCCTTCTTTCCTCATGCTGGCAACCCTCTTTGCCAGTCACATCTCTCCCTCAGGGAAATGCTTGGCACAGGCCACTCATACAAACCGTAAAACACTCTTGACACATCCCTTGTAAAGCATGTCCCTACTTTCTCCCTTGTAAGTGAGACATATGGGTTGTGACAGGTGATAGGACATCAGCGTGTTTTCGCTCAGCACTTGCATTCACACCGTCGCTTTACTCCGAGACTGTGTGTTGGAATGTGCGAAGAGGGATTTTAGATTAAAGGTGTGATAAATCCCCTCTGACTGGATGCACAGTCGCTAACAGCGACAATTACCATGAGGTTACACACCTTTTATTGGGAACAAGATGGCTGATGTTGGAGCCAAAATCATTCTGAGTTTATAACTTTTTAGGTTACAGTGAAAGTTTATGTGGGGTTGTAATGACAGCCACAGGAAAATGAGGTCAGAAACATATTCTTGCTAAATGGTTTAGTGCTTGCAAAGTCTTTAAAGGAGAGAGAACATTGGACAGTAAACATCAGTGAAAGGTTTGACCTCACCCACTGAGAAAAAGGAACATGTTTACCTTCCAACACATTTGGCGAGCACTTTTCTTCCCATTGCGTAATAGAACTTTTGAACCCTTTCCAATCAGCAAATGGCCCATTACGACTGCAAATTTAAGCTGCTTTTGCAGACTTCTGCCGTCTGCTTGCTTCTCCCACACATACTATGACCACACCAAGGCAGAGTGGTGAGATTTGTTTGTTTGTGCTCCAACTTGCTTATGCCTGTTATTCATTTTATCTTTCCAGCACTTGTCTCCCCTTGGACTAGCAGAAATGGCACTGTTAGCATTCTGAACCCGAGCTCATACAAACTGGCAGAGAACGAGAGATATTGGAAACAGAAGAGAGAAAAGCTGAAGTGTGAGACGGGACAGAGCAGACCTTTCTGTGTGGTGTGTTAATGTACTGGTGATGTCCTAGATACCTGCCAGTGGAGAACAGTCCTGCTGCCAAACATAGACACACACACAAAAGGACTCATGTACGCCCTTTCAATACATGCACACTGCAGTTACTCGTCTTTAAATGGATGACTTAACAAGTGGCTTACAACCCTTCTGTTATAATGATCCTTTTAGATTCTTTTAATTATGTGTAACCTTTTATCTGACTTTGAGTTGATTCTGTCATAAATATAAACGTTTTTGTCCAAATATTTGAAAAAGAAGACACCCAAACCTAAAAGCACAGATTCAATCCAACACATGAGAGGACAAAGAAAATGAAATGACATAAACTTTAATACAAACAAGGATTTATGCATAAAATTAAAGTATTTCCTGCTCTGTTTTTGCTACAATACAGACCTAAATGAAATGTGTGACATGCAGATTTCATTATTACCCATGCAAATAGCACATTTGCTGAAATATCTGAAATATTTTTGCTGAAAAGTACATTCTCACATCTCTCCTCTTTTCATTTCCATTTATAAAGTTTTTGCCTTTGCTTTTAAAAACTCCAATCGATTCTGAGTGTCTCGGATCATCTGGTAACTCAAATGACCACACATTTCTTTGTTCACTTTGCGTCTGGAGCTTTGACATCATTTCCATTTTGATTCGAATGTTGATAGAATTTGTGACAAGTTGAAACACATCTTCCAGACAATTTTTAATGCATAAGAAATTCGCAGAAACGTCAAATAATTAAAACTCATTGCAACATGACTTTCTCCTTAACATACAGAGAAACTTAAGTTTGCCGGCTAGCAAGGCATAAGATGGTTGTTTAAGGATAGAAAATATTAACAATTCCCCACAGGTCAGAAAAAAAATGACTTTCCTGAATCAAAAGAAAGATGACACCGAACATACTTGGTTTCTAATCAGTGCTGTTACGTCCCAATGTCTAGGGGTAGCCAAGACGCAACATAACGAATGCCCCCCCCCCCCCTACACACTCTTCCCACTCCCAAACAAGGCCAGAACAAAGACTTGCCAATTAACAGTTTCTGTTTAATCCAGAAGTGATGTCCCAAAATAACAAACACAATTATACTAGAGGCAACCTAAACTTTCCTACACAAAACAACATACAAAGAAAAGACAAAGCTCTAACCTGAACTCCTACATGAAAAAAAACAGGAGAAAAAGGTACAAACAAAAGAAAGGACTTCTCACTCCTACCGCACTGTTATTAGCAGCACAAAACCAATCTGAAACATTACTTACACAATCTTAACTCATCTCACAGTTATACAGAGGCACATGTTTGGGTTTGGCAGAGTGAAGAGAGAAGGGGCGGAGTTCTTGTCAGATGGGGCTTTAAAATGCCTCCCGTCCTTCTGGCGACCAATCAGGAGACAGCAATTACCTCTGCTGATCCAATCCAGTGTGCGCACCTGGTCTCCATTATCTGTAGTAGAGGAGCACCTACTAGAGCAGGGTGAGAGACATAATACAAAAATGACCCCAGGGTCATAACAGTGCCTCCCTTAGTCTCGCTTTGTCACAGACCATCCACACGCTGCCGAGCAGAGGGAGGGGGGGGTCTGGCTAGTCCACACAGCACTCGGGGATGAGAGAAAAGCGTGCTCTGGTTTCTTGGCATTTCCCTTGTGTTGTACTTCAAGTCACCAGGACCCGTTAAGTTCATTTGACTTTTTGTATTGGCTTGGCGTTGAGCTTCGGGTCCCCGGTAACCCTTGCGTACTAAGTGATTTCATTTCACGTGAACTGGCGGGGTCTTGCCCGAGACCCATCCTGTACTCGAACGAGTTAAATAAAACAAAGTCCCTGCGACACGATGGACAACACAAGGGTTAAACCAATCACAATCGTCATGGTTGGCACTAAGCTCAGCTGGGAGCCGCTGTCAAATAGTCTTGCGGGAGAAAACTCAGATTTCACACATAGTCTTGCTAGCGGTCTCAATTTACCCTGCAGAGATCTGAGGAGCAGACAATATAGACAATGCCTACCTCTACCTGAATACTTCAGACAAAGCTAATCTCTTCTTTCCCCTCTGCTGTCTTGTCCTCTAGCTATGCTAATGTAAAGAAATGCAGCAACGAGGGCCGGGCCCTGATGCAGCTGGACTTTCAACAGTTCCTCATGAAGCTGGAGAAGCTGACCGACCTGCGACCCATCCCTGATAAAGAATTTGTTGAGACCTACATCAAGGCCTATTACCTGACAGAGAATGACATGGAGCAGTTCATTAAGAACCACAGGGTGAGACGGCCAAGCTGGTGGATGGAGGATTGTCATGTTAGCGTCTATGCAAAACAAAATAAAAAGTTTCATTTAAGTTGTTGTTTTGTTTCCCTTTCAGTCCCAGACTGCGTGTCTTTTTTTGCTAACTCTCTCTTTGTGGTTTTTGTGCAGGAGTACTCCATGAAGCAGCTAGCCAACTTGGTGAACGTTTGTCTGGGTTCACATATAAACAAGAAGGCTCGTCAGAAACTCCTGGCAGCCATAGATGACATTGACAGACCCAAGAGATAGGTCGATGAACGGAGCGGTCCTTGATCGCATCAACCAGCCACAGAGATGGACACTCCAACAGAGGAACTTCCACTGTGGAGCTCAGCGTAGAATGTCTTCATTTTCAGTATAGAGCATACATGATGTGTTGTGTTTAACAAGCTGTACGGCAAATACAGAAGTAGATCTGCTGTAAACAGCAGTTTCAAAGCTCAAATGTTAGCCAGATGCTAAATATCTGTTAATATATGTGGTCAAAAACACATAATGTCATTCATGATATTCTGAATAACATAAGTACTAACACTGGTTATCTCAAGCATGCTGCCGTTACTCTATGCTTACAGCAGATGTATCATACATAATGCATGCCCTGACATTTTCATTTAACAAACATGCCGCTTATGAAGTTTTTCTGCAAATTGTCTCCAACTACAACAATTTTAGTCTCTTTAATGTTCATAAGGATAAACTATTACAGCTATCTTAACAATGTAATGTGAAGTGTAGCTTGACCATGTGGCCGTTTATAGCATTACATCAGTTTTCACCAAACATGCTCAATTTCCGATACAACGCTGAAGTTATTCCAGCTCATTTGTTCGCTGTATTTTCTTTCACTTCTGGTTATTTGTTGTGCCTAATTGGATGTTCTGCCTCTTTGTTCTGTTTGTTTTGTCCATGAATTACATAAATCTAATATAATGATGATTCTGAAAATGATATAAATTGCTGTGATTACATGGACTATATCTGCACTATCTGTATTTGTTTGTTTGCCATTTGTCATATCTGAGGAGTTTTTAAAGTCTTGGTGAAAGACCTTATGTTGGAGTTCAGTCTCAGGCGTTCTTAATGAGCGCTGAGATGTGTTATGTAGGTTTGTGCAGTCATGTACTGATTATGTGATTTGTCATGAGTTAGTAGGTGTACTTTGTTAAATCCGCTTTCTCCCCCGCTGCAGTCATTTCTATTAGTTTACCTTGATGAGACCTGCTGAGAGGGCAGATTGATTTACTATCAAAGGGGGGTGGTTACACTTTTTGATATAGAATTACATTTTGCGTGCAACTATTCCAAGACGAATGCTGTAAATGTGAATGTTTCGAACAATGTCTGTATTTATTTCTTGCTTTATGTCTGGGTCTGGGTTTTATATGATAATTGCTGAAAGTGGGCTTGTCATTGATCACCTCTCAGTATCTTGTGTAACTTATCAACGGAAGCTAATACAAATATTTAAACATTGTCAAATTATGTTAAGGCTCAAGTGCACTATATTAAAAATCCGTAATCTGTGTTGGAATTGTAGGTTTCACAAAAAAGGATTTTAACATAATAAACACTCTAACAACGGACTCTGTTATTATTAACCACCTTACAGTGCCGTGAATACACAATCTATAAATCATATACAACCTTTAAAATCTCTCTGCCACAGCAGTTTTAAAAGTCATTCACATCACATCCATCAAGTTAATTTGTCACGTTCCAATTTGTTTATATCGATATATAGATAAACCTGGACAAAACATCTCAAACCGCTCAAATCTGGGTTCCTGTGTTCATCCAGTCTAATATTTACTATGGTGACAGCTGTTTTGCAATTTTTGTGGTAGTATTTGACTATTCAACCCTTGCGTGGCGCCTTTTCTTGCAGAGATTTCCTCACCCTCCCATCTTCAAACACTTCATTCGTGACCTACCCGACACTGCGGCTCTCACTGTCCCTGTACAACACATTAGGTGCCCAGTTGGATCGTAACCCTCCTGTGATGCCGTGGCCCAGTTACCCTTTCAGATAAAAGACCAGGCACTCTTTGCTCCTGCGTTTTTGCCCCTCTGCCAAAATTCATTAGCCAAGCTCATATAAATCACTATCACTGACCCACATGGTCTGTATTCCTTCACGGTCTGCTGATATGCATTCACACAGACTTCAATAATGTCTATTCATACATGTTACTGGGAACAATTGCTGGCAGAACCTATTACAATGTTTACTTTGCGTGATGATTGACGAGACGTGACAGTGGTGGGTAGGATACATGTGTTAGGTGTACAGCTCGGTGAAAAGCTGCTTTTTCATCAAAGCTCATCTAGAAAAACTATTTTATATGTTAATGTTTTCGTTATGATTTATCTTAGAAATGTTGAACTTTGAAATACTGATTAAAAATCTCCTGAAGTCCCTTGAAGCTTCACTTATAAGCCAAATTGATAGGGCGTTTCTATTTTATTTTTAATTTTTAAATTTTTTTACAACTGGGATGATGTGTACTGTTTTTAGCATTTTGCACCATAAAGAAAACTCTTTATTTGAGACATTTGAATGCATTTCTTGGTGTATTTTGCTATTATTTCTTTTAAATGAACACAAACTAGCCCCACAGAGAGATTTTACGTTAACATCCAAAATCACTCACTACTCACTATGTTAGGTGTTAGGCTGTAGTTTTCTATATCAGTGGATCTCTAACTTTTAACACAATGTACCACTTTAGAAATGATAAGGCTCGAAGTAAAAATATTATGACTCACGTTACAGAATAACATATGCCTACAATATTCAGCTATGTACAGTGCACGCAGGAGACAGGTTTATCCCTTAATATAATATTTCTTGTTGACAGCCACAGACACGCTGTACGTCCTCCGTTCCTAGAGCTCGTAACTATTCATGGATGTGTGCGCACTCCGTTCAGGAACGGGACTACGTAGCAGCCTGATATTGTAACAAAAATGTACACTTATACATACACTTTTATAATTATTATTCAAAATGTTGTATTTTCTTAGTACTGTGTTTTTGACCTTGTGTTGTTTTCCCGTCAAAATTGAAAATCAACCGTTTTTATCAATGTTTTTAACTATTTCATATGTTTTTATCCCTTTTTTCAACACTTTTGACGCTTTTTTTTCAATGTTTGTATCTGTTTTTGACACCACGTAACACCAACTTATTAACTTTCGTTTTACAGTTATTTTTGGAATTTATGGTCAATAATCCTCATTTATAGGAAATTATACCTAATGTTTGAGTTAGAAAATAGGAATTATTTAGACCAAAATTAAAGGAATGTGCGTTGATGCATAATCACAGACTGGAATATGTCAACTTTTACTCAATACTATTTGGTAACCACTTAAATCATTTTTCAAATGCTATAAAGTTTAGATATAGAGAGATTTGTACTGCTAAAGAGTGTTGTTTGGACTCAATCATGTTATTTTGGGTTGTTACAATTGGGTAGTTAAAAAGAACAGTGATGTAAGAAAACAGGTAAATTTGACCCAAGGACAATATGAGTGTTACATTTATTTATTTCATTTTTGTTTAAATATTTCAGAGATTCCATCTGCTTAGAGGGAGCTCACGTTCCACCAGTGGTACTTGTACCCCAGTTTGAGAACAGTGCTATAAACTCTCCAGTAGGGAGTTGTGCATGTGTGAAGGACTTTGGACATTGCCTTGGACATCCTTTTATTGTATTTAACTAATTAACGTTTTTTTTTAACCTGTGGAAAAACAATGAGCATAATTGCTAGCTGGCAAATGCTGGTTTTTGCTAATGTGTAACACTAAAGATCTGCTTGCCAGTCTGCATCAGTTGTTCAACTTTATTCAATTTGAGAGATACTGCAGATGGAAATTGTAAAAAAATATGTAATATACATATATACATTCATACATCTAGGATACTTTTTCTCTGATTATTATTAAAACTGTTTGCACTGATCACTCTAAACCAGATAACCATGGAGCCATCGTCTGTCCTTGTGAAAGGTCGGGATGTTTCTGGGGCAGAGCAGGCGGAGGAGATTCCCAGACCCAATGAGATAAACTGACACCATCAACAACATCAACGTTGTTATGACTTTGTGTTAACATCCACTTTGTAGAAATAAGCGGCTGTAGAGAGCTTCCAGTTGGGCCTTTTCTGACTGTTCTGTAGTGTGGAAACTGTCTCCTTGTGTTCACAAGTAACATTTAATATAATATTATCATATACTTTTATATAACTTCAGTGGTTTCTCTCTATTCTTGATCCAAACAGTTTTCGAGCAAAAGTTGCAGTTGGCTAATAACGGTAAATTTTTGAAAAGACGTTCTGGTTGCTAATAGTATTATTATGCATAACACTAACTAGTCACAGTAGCATGAGCTGGAGCTGCTGCTGCTGCTGCTGCGCCAGCAAAACGCCGTCTTGGTGTGCCGCAAGTCAATGGTGTCGTTACCACCTTTGGTCTGAAAGGCTCTTTAGCCATCAGCTGTACTTTGTGCTCTTATGTCATTTAAATTGTGACATGCTCATTTTGTGAATTAACAAGAGTATAAATTAAAATATCTTATACATCTTATCCGACAGAGAATAGAAGACATAGAGGCTACCATCGGCGTAGAAAAGACATTTAGAAAAGACATTTCGGGTGCCAGGCTAACTGGAACCCACATACACACATGTAAACCTTTCAATATCAGTGTCTCCCTCTGAAAGAGCAGAAAATCGAAAACTGTAGCCAGGGAACTGTGCACGGTTTAGGCAAACCCATTTGCTCTCTCGTAATGACAGCATGGCGTATTCACAGAGCTTTTCATTAAAGCGCTCGTATTGATTAAACCCTGTCACCGAACAGACCTTACTGTCCCAGGGAAGGAGTTCAGAAATGTTCATGGCATGCGGTTCATAATGAGTATGCCCTTTAGTTGCATTGTGCACATTGATGATGGTAACAAAATTGTTCTGAGTGCTATAGACCATAATGAAATTGCACCGGGGCTGTTGCCAATATGAAGTTTTTAGTGTTAGGAAGTAGTTTCAGATATGTTGCAGAATGCATCAAAGGTATCATTTATATATTCAAACCCCTCAGTATTTAATAGACAGTTATTTCAGTATTTAATGAACATAATGCCAGTATTTTTCTTTCACATTGACTTGTATTAAGGATTGAAGCAGCTAATCGGATGTCAGACTCCACTGCATGAACTTTCACAACGGCCCTCTGAGAATCTTGTTCCACCAGTCACTGCTAATTTGTTGCTTGACTAGCTGTGCTTAAGGGGAAACAAATGTTGTGACTGGTCTTAAACATGAGCAGGGAAGGCAAACCCTTCAGGAAACACTAGAGCCCAACAGAGGTTTGAGTTTAATTGCTGTTAATAAAGTATCAGTAAATAGAGTAAGGAAAGATATTCCATGGCAGCTCTGTAAACTGAGAAAGAAATGAAACTGATAAGACTGTCAGATGTACTTGAAATTGAATGAAAATTATCCAAACATTACATTACAATCTTCTGCTTCCAGATATCTTTTTGTCAAAACAACACCACCGTCTCAGGCTTGTGATAAATCAACCCTTTTGTTCTACTTCACATCAAGTAACAGCATACATCATAACAGCAGCACTTTCTGGTGCTCTTGGAAATACCCTCACAGAAAACACAAAGTCAATAGTCCTGTCTTTGAGGAATTGGTATTGATTTTTTTTTTCCTCTGGACTTATGTTTTGGTGTAAATTACTGGTTTCCACTGTTTTGGAAAGGGGATGGTGTGTCATACACATCTCATTTCAAAGAGGTGAATTTTCCATTTTTCCAAAGGGGAGCTTTGATCTGACTTTGATAAAAAAGACAGTTTGGGTCAGTTTGATTGCAGCAAGAATAACTTTCTGTGCATGATGTTGTTTTATGATCTCAGTCCTGGGCTGAAGGCCTTCCAATGCAATGCTTGCAATGATGACTAGCAATGACTGTGCTCTTGCATATTATTTCCCATTGTTGTAACAAATGACTCACATCCACTATGCCTAATAAGTGAGCTGTGAATGAAGTCAGTAGTCATGGTAGAAGAGTGTGAATCACTAATACTGTTGGCTGAATATTTATACTGGTAAACAAAGAAAAACATAATTTGGGTCTCGTCCCCTTGTGTCCTTCCTTTTCCCAACACACAAACAGTGATGACTTTTGAGTAGTGAGATAAATTACCCATGAGAGTCTCTCTATTTCATCAGCAACAATATCTCACAAATCTTATTGTGTTTGTGGTTTATTCATGGCCTCACAATATGCAAATGGTTCTGATTAGCGGGTAAACTCAAATGTATTGTTGATTTAAGAGCATTACAAAAGGGCAGTGTTATATTTGCACTTCCTGTTCATCCACGCAGTGACCACTGCCCTCAGATTACTTTACATGTTTTTAATGTGAAGAGATTATACAACAAGGGAGGACTTTATCTCTCATAATCAAGACAAACAATCCGCTGTGTGTGATGAAGGAACATGCCGACCTTTAAGTTTGCAGCAGACAGACAGTGTTAATGCACATTACATTTGTGTTGTACCTATTAATTCTGAGCTCAGGAGTTAAAGATGCAACAAGAATTTTGATCTACGTACTGGAAACACATTTTGCCCTTTAGGTAACACCAATGCTGACAGAATGGAACACCACATACTGTAATGTCTCTGCAAAAGGTCACTTACTACTGGATCAGATTCTGTTTCTTTTACTTTGTAGTATAATGTATTTAACACACTTTATTTAAGGTGACAGCATGATGTGAATGACTGACATTAAAAGAGGGATCAAACATTGTCACATTGCAGGAAAGATGACACTTTTTCACTTTGACACTTGAAAGTCCATTAGTGACCCAGAAACGTTTACAGTATTTTTATTTTACTTGATGGCAAAGTGATGAAGCAATTATTATACAAAGAAAAGTAGACCGTGCTCAAGTTATCTGTCTTCTGTGGAAAATGTGTTTGACAACCACCATAACCATATACACCAATTATTCCACCCACCAGTTTGTCAACAACTCCTCTGCATTGCTTTTAGTAATTCAGTCTGTATACCGTACCTTCCATTTCCATCATTGGGTTATCATTAGGCCCAGCATGCTCCTCTTTGCTTTCACAGGAAAGCCATGGCTACACCGATCAGGCAGCTAAAAGAAGTCAGATGGAAGGAGACGGAAAATCAAGGTTTAACGGGTCTTGAGCTCACCTCAAACCATGACAGCTTTTCTTTAACGGCACTTACGCACTCTTTATGCTTAGCTCCCATACTGACGGTGTGTGTGTGTGTGTGTGTGTGTGTGTGTTACAGCATGTAACATATAAACTGGAAGGTGCTCACACAACATTGAATGCTAATGTGTCCATTCCCCATGCAGTCTGTCTTTCTACTTATAGCTAGGCTTGAAGAAGGGACATAAAAGAATAATTCCAGTTTACAAATTGGACCTCATTGTCATAGTCTCGGCCATCCTCTTTATGGTTTCAGAAAACATTGTGGTCACCAAAGCCATCGATCAGAGATCTGAGAACAGGGGGACATCAGTTGTATCATTCATTCTTTACAATCCCAAACCTAATGCTCAATTCCTTGACAAAATTGCCTCTAGCTAGATTTTATTTTTCAAATGTTAAGGGACTGTTGATGTTCAAAGTTTCCATTAATCCTGTGAACCACTAGAGCTGCTCATCTACGTTGATTTTTATGTGTAAAAGCGGTTTCAAAAGTCAAGGACGAACTTGGAACCACAACTATGAATATAGAATCTGAGCTGTAATAAACCACAATTGGCCTTTATTAACAGAATATAATGAATGGTTATATTGGAATCACTAACCCAGCAGTAATTCTCAAGATTCACAACATCTTACTTTCTGAGTGCAGTCTGTTGACATTGGAGGAGATTAAGAAGTACTTTGAACAAGATGACCATCAGCCCTCCTGGTTGCCTGGTTTATGTGGCGTTCAGGATTGACAATTTTTTATCTTAATGTTGGTAATCCTGAGGGTTCAGGTGTGTGCTCAGGGAATGAGGCTTATGTGCAGACTGAGCTCAGTGCTGGCTAACTGAGCTCTAACAGGTTTTTGAGGCTACCCCAAGGATGACAGAAAGTGCAGACAGAGGGCTCACCAACCTGCTCCCGAAAAATCATCCCATCCGATCCCACGTGGGCCTCAGCCAGTCAATTTACATATTCAAATTCAGGATTAACTTGAGGTTTGCGTCGTGAATACACCTAAAGTGGTTGCATTATATTGTGCATGTGCTTGAATTTATGCCAAATATTAAAATATTTACCACCTTTGAAGTGCAAGGGGCAGAAAAAAGCAACCATGTTTACTTTCTCCTCATTTGGTTCTGCTTATTAGCCTCCCTCTGTCTTTGTTATTTCTCTCCATCTTCCTTCAGTCATTCATCATCAGACTTATAATTCATTGTCAGCATCTTGGTGAGTAAATTTCTTGCATGCAAACATCCAAATCGTACTATTTAGGCAAAACCCAAGAGAAGCATCTCATAAATATGCAAGGAAAATGTTGTCCTGCTCAACTTTGTCTCTGTCAGTTTGCTTCCTCTAAACAGAATTTTCTTCACCGTTGTCCCTACTCATGCTTCAGTTTGTGTGTGACGGTTGTGTGAGTTGTTGCATGTGTGCTTAGCACTCACTGATGCTAATCTTCCACTTCGGCGGGCATTTTAAGACCTTTGGAGTAAGACAGATTGGTGCTATGTGGGCTTGATTTGAGCTTGCTAGGTGATATGTGGTGTGTAATGGCTAGGGCGCCACAGGCAGGTTTGAATGACAGTAAACAATACCTTATCTGTGGGTGGAAGGTGGCTGACTTTCCCCTCGGAACCTGCTGCAGTATATTATCCTGAGGGGCCAACACATGCTTCTTGTGTGATTTAAAGCTTGAGTACACAAAGTGCCTTGAAGGAACAGTGTGTGGGCTGTTTATGGTGAAGCAATAAAAGGATCTATTTGCGCTTAAAACACGCACACATGAATGATATTAGTACACATTTATTTATTAGCAAGGGGACACACCACTCACATCGGGGGGTCTATGTTGTTGTGCATTTTTTTAATATGAGAAGGGAGCGTGTTTGAGCTAAAGTGGGGTGTTAAAGTGGGGTGTTAAAGGGGGGTGTTAAAGTGGGTTCAGGCTTGTTAAGTCTTATTTCAATACAATACTCCCATGCCAAATGTACGTTGCAAGAGTTGACGGTTACTGTAATAATACACATGATGTGCAGAATATATTGTAGTTAAAGAAATATGCTTATTTACTTTCTTGCTAAACAAGTGCTGGTAATGCAGTAACAACAGTGTCTCCAGTCTCTATGCTAAGACAACTAGTCTATAGTCTAACTTCACAATAATTAACTAACTGCGTATAACTGATTCACGGTGTGGTAGGAGAACTGCACAATGGCTGACAGGAAAGCCCTACAGTGGGTGTTGTCAACTGCTCAAAAAATCATTGTCACATCATTCCCAGCCATCCCCGACCTTCATCACTCACGGTGACGTTCACACAATATCCCCGAGGACCACACACACCCCAGTCATGGACTGTTCTCCATTCTCCATCTGAGAGGCGTTACGGGAGCTTTAGGAGTCGCACCAGCAGGCTCAGAAACAGCTTTTCTCACATCACCATAACGCTGCTCAACACCGAGACCGAACACTAGCCTCTGCCCCTGCGCCGTCCCCACTCCGCCCCCTCTCTCTTTGCAAATGTTCTATGGACTGTCTGACTACCTCTGATCACCATGTCCTTTACTATACCTCAGCCATACTATTATATGGACTATGGACTGTCTGAGTTCTCAGTACTCTATCTACTTTATTTGCTAATGCACTTTAATAATTCAACAATGGACTAACATGATCGTGCTGCATTCTGTGTTTTATGTCTTTTCTAAGCGCTGCTACAAAGGAAAGTGACTTTAATGATTACACTACTGGTTAGATGTAAAAACTGCATTTTGTTGTACTGGTTGTCCATACTTGTGCAATGACGATGAAGTTGAATCTAATCTAATCTATCTATCTATCTATCTATCTATCTATCTATCTATCTATCTATCTATCTATCTATCTATCTATCTATCTATCTATATATCTATCTATCTATCTATCTATCTATCTATTTATCTGTCTGGTTGGTTGGTTGATCTGTCTGTCTATTTGTGAAGCGTAACCCAAATTTTTAAAAATGTATTGCAAACACACATTTTCTTTTTGCTTTGTGTAACATGTAGACTACCTGTCCGTACAATATATGGACAAAAGCACAGCACATTTGTAAGAATGTCAATCGCCTGTCTCTTATTTTTTAAAAGCCCCTTTAAGCTGTATCTCTTCAAACCTCACTTGAGTTCACACTGTAGTAGTAAAACTGAAATAAGTTAGTGCTTCTCCCGCTGTGCTGGGAGCCCTCATAAAACGCTTTGAGCACCGTGGAAAATCCGAGCTCACAGCCTTTGGATGGAAGTGAACCTTTGGCCGCTAACCCGGTGTTTAACGAGACTCCGTGGTCCCTTAACTTTAAGCACTTTGGTTTTTTTCGCCTGCGTCGCTGTAAACTCTGTGTGTCAAAGACTTACAACACATGGTAAATATCTGTATTTTTGCACAGTAGATGTTGTAATTTGTGGCTCAAACGTTATGGAGCATTTTAGCTGCATGGGATCAGATATATTAGTAAGCAGACTGAAACAACAGTTTGATGATATTTTACCAGCACAGATAATCAATCTGGCTAAAGGTTAAAGGTGTCCTACTTAGAAAAAAAGATCACACAAAGCTGTGCTCCTAGTTCATGTTTGTATTAAACAAGCATTCCACATCTCTGAGTAACACCTCCTGCATTTTAGGACCATTTGAGGACAGAGTAAACTATGCGGATGAACTTTGAGCAATGTCAGCGAGGAATGAACTTGTTAATTTGTTCACCGCTTCGACAATATACAAGCAGACAAACAAGTAAAAGTGTACAAATGTGTCCCTAGATTCCAGAAATTGCATTGTTTGAGAAACTATCTTGACACTGTGAATAATTGCCTTTCTGCTGTTGAATGCTAAAATATCTGGCGGAAGTGAACCCACAGCAAAGCATCCAAACAAGATGTGAGTTTAAGCCCCTAAAGAAGGAATGGCGGATATGAAATGTTGTCTCGTGGAAAGCCTCTCTGCCATCACAGCATGTCCTCCATCAAGGGCCCTGATAATTAATAATTTGCCTCACAAATCTCATTAGTGTATAATGAGGGAACAAGTGCTATTAGTGAGACATGACTGAGACCGTAATTGTCTGAGACTTGTTCTGAGCCCTGGGCAGACTGACAGGCCCACCCCTGCTTTTAGGACAAACAAGAAAGAAATCCTTTCTGTTTGTGTTCTTTGAAGGAGCCTACATGTCAGGAGGCGATATCAACCCCACACCAACAGGTTGTGTTGGGCTTTCTACTGTGATTGAACAGATGTTTCTTTCAGTGTTTCTTCTGCAAGTGAATCAGTGAATTTAAAAGTAAGGTCGGAAGCTGCATCACGAGAAGCACAATGCGCAGCGGCCTTCGGCACACACAGAGAATTCCTCCTGGATCCCTCAAGGTAGGAAAAAAATACTTTATTACGAATGGAGCTCAGTGTAAATTCCTTCAGGAAGACTCCTAAACTGATCACTTTTCTCTCTTCAATTTTCTGTTAACCAATCAGAAGCAGCCATACATTTTCACGAGCCAATCACAGGATGACATCCCTGCTTTCACTGTGTTCTCCTCTTTGCTACTGACAGTTTGTCATTTCAGGCAAAGAGTGCGATCCTCCTCCTCCGCTTCCACCTCCAGTCATCTTCACCCATGGCACCCTGGGTCCTCCTCCAACAGACCGCTCCCGTCGGCTCACCGGTCCGGTCTTCGGGCCCCTTCATGCCACCATCAGTGTCCAGACACCTTTAGGGGAGGACACGTCTTGGCTTCTTTACGCCTTTATAAAAGTAGTTTTATAACGATGGACTCTAATCCCTAAAGACTTTCGCATTATGTCAATATATACAGTTGCATTAATGCAAGGAAGTCTCTCCTAATTGAAATGCTCCATCTTTCTCCTTTCTATTCCCCAATGCCTCGGATCTTTCATCCTGCTGCTTTAACACAAAACAAGGTGCTAAGATAAATGAAGCAGTATACAGTATATTGTCACACAAGGGGATCGGTGATCTGCTCAGGGCATTGCTTTGTCACTTATGTTTTCAATATCAAAGAGTTGAAATCAAGAGGGCCTAGATAATTACCATGTAGTGAGCATTGTCTTCCAATAATACATCACAGGGTTTGAAAACACAAAGCTCATTTAGGATTATAATTTATGAGAGTTGCATTGTACTCCTGAATGAGGAGTTATTTCATTAAGCAATCTCCACTCCTCTCTCCATATGCTTCTGGGGGATGCTAATTTCCTGAAGCTGCAAACACCATAAAGTGCTATTTTAAAATCCAATAAAAATCTTGATTGTTCTGGGCTTTGTGAATAAATTGACTTGGCCTTTAAAATGTGAAAACGTGCTGTGAGCACATCATGTTGAAAACACAGCACTGATGACGTGATGCTCTCTGAAATTAGTCAGTTAATACTTCTAGGGATGATGTGCTAACCATGAATGAATGTAAGAAAAAACAAACAGATTTTTCCTCCTGCAAAATGATCATGAAACGTTACTGTTTTATTTTCCTGCTCAGGTTTCCTTTCATGCAGAGCTCTGCCCGCTGCAAAATTGTGCAACTTTTAACGAGTGCAACCACTACTGTTAAATCCCATCACGACTCAAAAGTCCTATCTCTCACGAGCAGATATGAGGCGATGTAGATAAGTCCCTGAGCGAGAAGAGATTTGGATGGTTTGATTGATTTTCTGCAGCCGCACTGACCACAGCAGGGGTTCCTTTCTCTTAAATAAGGCTCATGATGCTGTAGCTGGCACACACATATTGTACAGGCATATGCATACACTGAGATGTGGATTTGGTGACTTGGACTTGAGTTGGCTCGAGTCACCGTTTAGATGATTTACCACTTGAATTGACAGAAAATAAATGACTTGAGACCCGAGATTTAAATTGAGCCATGATGACCTGGATAACTTGCGCACATTCACACGTTTGAATGCTAGCTGTTAAATATAAAATTAAGCTTAGTGTTAATTCATGCTGGACACAGAAGTCGTATGACATTCTCACATGAAGTCCTTTTAAATGTGTCTCCCTCATTGCTGGTTCCTGCTAAACGGACTCTTTTTTTTTCTTCGGTAGTAGCACAAACTCATACTGATCGCTATGGTAACATGTTACAACAAAGAACCCTGATGAAGCCTCATTAGTTGGACCAGACCACCAAAATGGCTGTGTATGTGCCACATGTAATGACTTCTGGATTTAAAATTTCACTGATCCAAAATTTTAAGTGTGCTTTTAAAAGTGACTTGATTTGGGACTTTGACCTGACATAACTTGTGAAATTACCAAAAGACTTGAGAAAAGATGATTTGGTCACAACACTGACACAAACACACACTCACACACACACACATACACACACACACACACACAGCCCAACAGCCGCAGCTAGCCCCCAGCCAGAGACTACAGCAACCTGAACCCAGCCAGCACAAACCCCAGCAGAAGGTTTGCTGATCTGGGGGCCAACCGTATGTCTAGGGTCTAAATCAATGTTTCCCAAACTTAGGGTCGGGACCCAAAATGGGTCACCAATTGGGAGAGTGAAATGCATATCAATCTCTGGCTTTTTGACTCTAGCATACCTGAAAAACCAATACAGAAACAGACTAAATGCTCAGCCTGACCTCAGAATGGCACTTTCAAAAACCGAACCTAGACTAGATCAGCTGGTTGATATCTTCAAACAGACACACGCATCTCATTAAATTCAAGTCAGCATTATTTAAACAAATGTTGGTGTCGGTACTGAGGGATGATGGGAGGGGACAGAGACACAGGAAGGAGAGTAGAGACCTTTTCTGTTTTTGGTTACTTTTATAATGGAATAAATATACTTCATATACGTTTAAATCCATGGTTTGTTCCGTCTTTTGTCCACAGTTTAAAAATCTAGATGTTACAATGATTCATGGTGTAGTTTTGTAAATTTGGGTCCCGGGGAGACACCATAATTCCCTTTTGGTTCTTGAGCTGAAAAAGTTTGGGAACCACTGGTCTAAATAAATAAAATGGGAACTGAAAATGTTATTGTGGGATTACATTTAATTAATGTTTTATTCAACCTTTATTTAACCAGGAAAAACAACTTATTGAGATTAAAAATCTCAGCACAAAGAGACACACAATCAGAAATTAAACAAAGACATTAAAAACATAAAATCAATCAATAAAACTGACTTAGCAAATATCTCCCAAGCTCAGCCGCAATCATACGTTCTTCCATATCTGTGGACAATATAATGTATATTAGCTGCTTGGATTTTATCTTTTGAATGGAGACGTACTGTAACTCAATTTTCTTGTCTTTTTTGTAAAGAATATTTTAGGGCTCTTTATTGCCTTTTTTATTAGAACAGCTGAATGATAGAAAAGGGGGAGAGAGAGGGGGGATGATACGCAGCAAAGGGCCACGTGTTAGATTTTAATCCCTAAAACAGCTGAAAACACTCCAAGCCAGTCAGAGTTGGAATGAATGGACATAAATGTTCTGGGCACATGATCATCCATAACATCATCTAAGTAGCCACGGTCACCTTGAAACATACTTTAAAAGAGCCTTTCATTGCCTTTATGATCATTTGAGAATTGCCGCAAAGGAGGGAGAGATAGGGGACGACACGCAGCAAAGAATTCAAACCAAGGACTCAGCCTACATGTAGGCTAACCCTCCTAAGTACAACCACGCACAAAATTACTTTCACAGCCGACTTCTGAGCACACATGAAACATTCCTGGATTCGGCCAGTGACCTGTGAAATTGTCGCCGTCAGGGAACATTCTCAAATGCCTGAAATAGTCATTTGCTGACGTTTCCCGTTTCCCAGGTAGACATGTTCCCAAGATGGAGGCTTTTCAAAGCATATCATGGCTCCTTCCTCTTACTTTCTGCATTAGTGTTCCATTGAATCTCCTGAAGAAAAGCCCACGACAGGAGGATTTATGACAATTATGGAGATTTTGCCCTCATTGTATCCTCATTATTGCATAACTCCTCCTTCTTTGCCTTCATGTGCAACACATAATGTATACCGTTTTAGACTTTGCATTGAATATTTTATTGAAGATTCCCTTTGATGAGATTGATTGTCACTGTTTGGAGGTGATATTTGTTAGGAAAATAATGCAACAGCTCCACACACGTCTATCTTTATCGTATTATTAATCTCATGACTCAGATGGCCTGTGAATTCACAGGATGATACAGTCTTCTTCTTTTGGCTGTACCATTAGGATTCAGCAGAGCCGGAAATTGCATATTATACAGTAGCTGCCTATAGAATGGCGAAAAAATCTTCTCATAAAGATGAGAACTCTGCCTTATTAGTACGATAACAACCAAAATGGAGTAAGTTTGTTTTCCTCGTACACTCATTATACAAAATCTCTCAACCCTGAAACATTGACAAGAATGGTATTGGTGAGGAAAAGGCAGCTGAATCATCAGAGATGGTTGCAGCAATGAAACAAAGTTTGTGTTGGTGTGGTTGGAAAAATAACTGATTTTCCTTTCACTTTCGAGTCCATAATCTCATTAAATCATTTCAAAAATACAGAATGAAAAGTACCTTTTATCGTCCGATAAGTGGTGCAAATTGTCCATTTGAATTTAAACGCTTTCATCTTTTGAAGCTTGTTTCTCTGATTGCGGGAATAAAGAGCAACACCACAGAATCTTTAGAAAAAATCTCATCTTGGGTTGAAAAAAACACTCCAATCAATTTGGCTTTAACAAAATGCAGTGTTTTTTTTTAATCAGCTTTGAGATGATGCCAGTCCAAGCTGAGAGGGAGAAAGAGACAAACTCAAGTGAAAATAAATGACAGGAACATGAAAAAAACGAAGTATTTCACAGTGCACATATCGATCATATACGCAGTGATGGTTCATATTTACATTGGCATGAACATACAAAATATACAGAATCTGTCTTTCCCTAACCACAGGGATTAATAGTATATTATAAAGATGAAAAGGAAGATGAATTTTGTACTAAAATAAATAAGTGAAACCATCAAAGCATGATGATGTAATTCTCTCATACTGATTGTCTTTCCGTTTCTTACTTATACCTGGCTAGCAACAAAAACGTCTTTGAAATATAATATTGCAACAGGTCCAAATGTCTTCAAGAGGGAATTTAGGGAATTGTTAAGCAAAGCTACAAAATAAGTATTGCTGTATTTTTGGTTGGCTAAGCTGCAACTTTACATTCCATTATATATAGTATTTTGAAAGTGATTTTGTGTACTAAAAAATCCTGTTATACTGTCACAGCAGAAAGCACAATGTATCTTTATAATGTTAATTAGTTACATTTGATTATATATTATTGGTAATTAATAAGCCAATTAGTATGTAGCATTATTATGTGAACTTGCTTAAACGTTATAAAGATTGACTCCAGGGACTTATTCCATGACTAAATGTGCAAATTGTGTCTTAGCTTCACTCCATAGGTCCATGGAATAATACATTTCAAACTGTAATGCATTGTACTGTTATGCCGTCTAATATCTCATATGTCTCACCCAATCGTGTTGTTCCAGTTGACAATGACATACCAACCCCCATCACATACATTAAACAGACATTAAACAGATTATAACACAGACACAGACAGAAAATGTGACTAGAACTAAACATGTCATTACAGATTATTCTAAAGGTCTGGTGATATAAATATTCTTGTTTGTGGCTGCAAATCCAATGAAAAGACACAATCAACAGTGAAGTACTGTCTGCGTATCCAGTGCCTGACATAGCTTGCTCCTCTGCGCCGTAGAGCTTCAATGTTGCCCCAGAACTCTTAAAAAAAACCATACTGTTGCCCTGGTTGACATGTTCCTTCATTACCATAAACATGGGTTCTCTAATACATTTTGAGTCAATGCTACATACACTTTCCTGCTGTAAATACTTACTACTAATACACCATAGTACTGTAATACACCATGTGCATTAATGCATGGGTGGAAATATTCCCCAATAAATAAAAGCATTATTTACTCCCGTTTGAGTTTTATCTCTCTATTAGGAATGATGCTGAGTAACACAGTCAGGATAGGGAAGTGGAAAAATATTGAGAGACGGACTAATGTGTTGTTGCTTTTATCTTTTCATGGATTTCTTTAAGATTTTAGTTCCTTTTACCCACCACGTAAACAGGGAGCGGCAACAAATTAATCACAGCAGTCTAAGCCAGCGAGAGGCTTCATTCGCTATACACTTTAGGATGATAAATGTTTTTTCCTGACTGAATTTAAATGCTGCTATTAGAGTTGCAGCTTTGAAGCTCATTGGGCTTCTAGGTAACTTTTTTAGATAACTGCAAGACTATTAATTAACCCAAGTTTCAACGGAACTCATATGGTGGCTACTGATACAAAACAAACTAAGAGTGGTCTTTTCTTTGTATTCAGACTTGAATGCACCATGGCCATTGACAGACTTATAACTTTCATCCTTCCAAATCCTATCATGACAAAGCAGCAATATAACAACAATAGAGTAATATGAACGTATTTAGGGTAGAGATTATTCATTTTTTTTCTGTCTGTGCAAGATTGTGAGCAAGATGTGAACATGCCTTAAAAGATATGAATTTTTGGACTCTGTGCATAAAATATGGATGTTATCTCTCACTTTATTTTTAGCAAGCCTTTTTTTTTGCCCTGGATTTTCATTCATACAAACTGATACAATATTCATGAATAAATATGCACGGAGGACAGACTACCACTTTGAAAAAACAGGAGATAGATCAAAGGCATCGTAAGCATGACAGTGGATGATTGGGAGTAAAATCAGACCACACAGATAAACTGCTTGTCTGTCACAATCATCGACACAGCTAAGAACGTAATTGTCTCATATGGAGGGAAACAGCTCTTTAAACAGCAGGATATTTTTATTTATGGAATTTGTTTTGTGCATTTAGCTTACTTTTTGCTTCTTAGCCCTGTGATGTTCGGCATTGGCACAAACACAGCAACTGCAAAAAACAACAACGCAGTTGGGAGTGCAGCATCACAGGACACACACTTAGCACGTACTTAAGAATTGCCAAGAATAAAATATTAATAGAAAACAAAAATAAAATCCTTTAAAAACATTTAAACACTTTTCTTTCAAAAGAAACATACGTTATGTACACAATTCCAGAACTTCAAACTCAGAGGGCTTTTTGAACGATGACCTCTGTCATGGCACATAGGATCAGGGTTGTGAAGTTTGTTGGTGTTTGTGTGTGTGTGTGTGTGTGTGTGTGTGTGTGTGTGTGTGTGTGTGTGTGTGTGTGTGTGTGTGTGTGTGTCTTTAGCTTCTGGGTACCTTATCTGTTCTCAGCTGGACCTGGTACACCCCTTCATGGCTGTGCCTAACATACAGTACCCTTTGGTATAGATGAGGTTAGGAAGGATTGGTTCTTCTACTTCATCATCATTGTCATGACACCATTAGCACTATTCACCTGTACCTCGTTTCAATCAGAACCAATATCATCATCACTGTCACATTCAGCACCATCGTCTCTAACAGGAAACACCGCCCCAAACCTTCATCACAGTTATTTTTGTCTCTACACCAGCACAAGCTCCGCAGTATTAGCAGCTTTAGGAAGTGACACATGTCAAAAGCAGCTCTTGTCTCATGCCACAAGTTCTTGACATCAAAGTTCTTAGAAAGCAGCCGCAACAGCAATGTAAAGTAAAATGAAGTGTCAGCCTTGTAGCTAATCCATTTCCATTGCAATAAGCTCTTTTTTTCCAGACCCGTATCATTGTCTTGGGCATCATCCTCTGAGCTTTAATCACTGAGATATTGCGGGCGACCCGGATTTCCCTTCCACTGTACACCTCTGTTCTTCGGCTGTTCAAGCATACGTCTCTCCTGATTTTAGCGCCACCAGTTCAGAGTCCTCAGTATTGCGCCCGTTCAAGTGTTCGCTGTTACAGTCATGGTGGTACATGAAGGCGGGTACCTCGGTAATGGAGGTGGCTGTGTAGGACGTGGAGCGCATTGAGCAGTGGTCCTTTCGTCTCTGACCCCACTGGGTCTTATACTGCATCCACTGTCTCTTTAGAGCTGCCTGCACCTGGACAACACACACAAGCACAGGTCAAGGAGATGGTTCATTATCATGGTCTGACATGGTTTCTTAGGACAAATTGTCCTTGGTAGTCTCACAACTCTCATACAACTGTGTAACTTTACTTTTGCCTTTGCATACTCCATAAGACCACATCTCAATTGCAAATGCTGCAAACATTTCAAATTTACATGCTTATTAAAGCTTGGTTACAGTGCAATGTGAGTACAGCCGAGCCCATTTAAACACAGTTTTGTGACAATATTTATCCAACCAACGGTGACCTTAACTTATGCAAGCACAATTGCTGCAGCATGTGTGGATCCCTCCGATTTCAAACATGTTAACAGATGCCATTTAGGAGTTGTAAACACAAGTCACATTTCTGGGAATGTGGCCAAGTTGTGCACGTGGCCAGATCATCACGTTATAAAATGGAAGAAAGACATCTCATTATAAAATTCTCCCCTACATTCATTTCTAGAACTGCTTTTAGGGTTGATGAAGTACCTTACCCTCAGCCAAATGTATCAAGATAATATTTAATATTTAAATATTTCTGCAAATGAATCATCCAAATGTGCATCATCTTTCTAAAGAAAATTTGGCAAACTACTCTAATACTACTTTTTTAAATCCAAAGTTTAATGAACTTCAGGACGGCAACAACCCCCCCCCCCCCCCCCCCCCCCCAATGCCTGAGAAAACTCAATGTTCCAAATTGTACTCTGCCTCCCTAAATTCACCTACATTGCCAACAAAGTTGATCAAAAGGAAAGCAACTCCTCAAGAAATGCCTAAGGTAACAATATTGTAATTTATCATAGTTGTCCTTCCTTTGTCCAATCAATCTGACACGCCTCAGTTTCTGAACAGTGAAACAATTCATTTTTTCAGATAGAAATTAGCAACAAGCAAACATTTTTTAAAAGGGGGGGGGG
>NC_048420.1:11015092-11030789 GCF_013103735.1 Etheostoma cragini | reverse complement strand
GGGGGGGGTGTGCTCTAAACCTGCAGCTGTCAATTAGGGCCCATAGTTAATTTTTGCCCCAGGGACCTTACTAGCATTGTAAGGTGGATGTGGGGCTTTAAGATGTATGTGTTATTTATTTTGTTCTGTCGATAAAACGATAACAAAGTATTAAATAAAGAAAAGCAGCAAATCTGCACATTTGAGATGCTGCAACCAGTGAATATTTGACATTTTCCCCTTCCTGATTAACTTATAATCCAAATAGTCAATTCAGCACTATGTCCATACTGGTTGATTGATTGAAGAATTGATGGTGTAAACTTGGAGTTTGCCAAAACAGAAAAAAAAATAGTTTCATTCTTTATCACTTAATTCTAAACCCTGCGGGTATATTAATGACCTAATGATGTGAATCATGACAGTCATTGTTATAATGAGACAAAAGAGCAGCCTGGGCTTACAGTACAGCTCTCAAATAGAACGTCTCGTCACAAAAACAGCTTGAAAGCTGTTTGTCTCACTGACCTGACATCACAATGGGGCCATTGAAACAACAAGGGAGGTCTGTGCAGTTTGGCTTTGAAATCAAAGACCAGAATTGAAACTGGCCCCAGAAACCTGTGTCCTGATTAAAGGCGCTGAACTGGTCATTATGTGGGTGAAGCAAGCAAACCTTCTCATTCCCTTGCAATAGTTGTCATTAATTGACCCCAATCATTCTAAAAGTAGACTTGTCCTTTATACACATGCTCTACACATTCTTTAAATTGTTTAAGAAGACGCTGTTGTGTTCTGGCTGTTCATGTATGATCTGATACCTGACCTATTTTCAATGCTGAACTCCACAGTAGATTCCTAGTTCTTCTGTTCCAGACATCTCATGCCAAGTTTAAATCTGTTGCACTGTCAATTTATGCACCTCTGCCCTGTTTTCCTCTCATTCAAAAAAATACCTCAGAGCAGTCATTGTCTCTATGGATAACAAAGCATTCCACTTGTTATGTTGAACTCCAGCATATTAGTTTTAAACACCCAGAAATAGTTGTCTGTCATTGCCTGATCCGTCTGTGGTATTCACACCACCTCCAAGACTCGATAAAAATGCATGCATTTAATCCTACAGCACATATTGTTGATGCTTTGCAGAGACCTTGAGTTTGAAAGCATCTGTGGACCCAAAAGGTCTGGACAACACTTTAAAACAACAAAACCATGTAAAGGTTGCTCGCAGTTAGACAGCTGCAGACAGATTTAAAAAGGCTGACAGGAGAACTTGAAAGGAGAGTAAATTTCCAGCTTGGCTTGGAAACTACAAAGTCATTTATAAACTTGTCTTACTCTTCACCTGACATGACCCTTCAGCTTTTACTGCAGCAACAATAGATTGGTCTCGGAAGAGACAAGCAGCACAATGATTTATAACCTGTTACAATTGGACTAGTGACAGATGTAGCATCTCTGTGAACTTTTATTCAAGTATTCAATGGCAAAACCCAACTTTGAGTCTGTGTTTGGGTCACTTCTTGATATGCTATTAGGCAAAAATGTAGAATGCCAGATATCTGACCTGGAAAAACAAATTTGAAAATGTTTTGCCTGATGGAATCTGATGTCTCATATTTAATGTCATAAGCAATGAGCGGTTTTATTGCTCCCTGGCTGAACAGCTCCCTGAGTAATATGTGCAGGTTGACATTCATGAGAGGTTAAAATTGTCCAAAATGATATTTTGTCACACATGGCACCAAAAATTGAACTTTTCCAGAAAAATATTCCTAAAGCAAAAAAGGGCACAATTACGTAAATGTTGAACTCTTCCTATAACTTCACACAACGTTGTGTGAAGTTATAGGAAGAGTTCAACATTCAACAGCTGCAATGCATCATAGAAAAGCCAAACTGCTAATATATGTAACTGAAGAGTGCTTACCTCTCCGTTAAAGAAGCAGAATATTGTTGCCACCAGTAGTCCCTTAAAAAGCAAAACAAGTAAAAAATAATTAGCATTGTATTTCATTTTTTTTAAAGTAGTAAAAAGAAGTGTGTAACTGGTAATTAAATAAAGGTATTGAAGTGGCTAACTGGTTCTTTAAAATGTGATTCAGCAGTGAATCCCAATAATCAATCACAACAACAAGACAGAAAGCAAGGATTTTATGGGTGGAAACTTTCAAGCAAGCCAAACATCTAAATTTCAAGCCTGACCAAAGGGCACTGACAAGTGTGGGCTGCGTTCAGGATCAGTTTTTGCTTGCATGCTGATTCTGATATTTTTCTTTTCTTTATTACTGATTGGGTGGCTCCCAGATATGCAAAATACCTCGCCAGGCAAGGGAAAAGAAGCAGCAGTTGTTGTTTTTTTAAACCTTTTTTTTAATCTTTTAAACTGAGCATCTACCTGGTTCTTTAATAGAAATTCTGATTAATGCAGCACCTTGCTGTCAGCTCAGTACCTACCTGGTAGTGCATTAGTATGTGCATGATGTACTCGTACACCTCCCCAGCTAAGGGGTTCTCTGGCCTCCAGGGAATAATGACAAACTGTATTCCCAGCAGGGGCACCAGGATCAGGGTGGCTCTCACTGCCTTCATGTACATGTTAGACTCTGCCCGGTGTGTGTCTCTCAACTTGGTCACCAACACTCTTATAATATTTAGTAAAAAGAAGAGGTTCACCTGGAGAAAGTAAAAAACATATGGAAAAAACTAATTACATAGCCATTTTGTCTAAACTCTAATGTTTTGCATACTAAAACTACAACCGAAACAACAAACCAGTAATCATATTTTTCACTCTGAGACACATGGATTTCTCTTGTATTGTGCTAGAATGGTGGATTAGCAGACTTACAAGAAGCGCTGCCACTATTGGACCATGGACCGCGTAGAGCAGATGGGTTTCCACACTCATCCAACAGCTACAGAAGAAATAACATATCAGTCAGTGCAGTCTGCTGCCCAAAATACACATGCACACACATGCAAAAACATGCATGTGTGTGGATTCGCACGCTCTCGTTGTCTGCCACACACAGACGAGCACGTATGTAAACATCTCCTGTTTATTTGCAGAAGTTTCTGGAACATTACTCACTTGTCATCAAAATACTTTTTCCTTGCCACGGCGTGGATGGAAGCAGGCACTAGAGGAAAAACTTGGATGGGAAAAAGATGGCGGCCATATGAGGTCTTGAGTGAATTTAGGCAAATTCATTTGTCATTTATGCAGCAGTTAAAACTATGCTAAGCTTGGTCAGTGGTTTTCTGGTCTTAGACTTCCTCGTATAATAAATAATTCCTTCACAAATATCACTGTATATATTCTTGGAAAGGCTGAAACACAGTGGATTAACATTTCTTTTCTATTAATATTGTTCCAACCTGAAAAAACACCACCACCACATTGTTCATTTCCCATAACAATCCTGTCACATTTGGCTTTGTGACTATAAAAAAAAAAACCGCTAGAAGCTGTGCTTAGATTAGCTTTTTACTTTTCATCTGAATATAAACACATGAACATGACACACACACACACATGCTCACACACACACAGACACCTCAAGGTTATTGTCCAAATTTAAATGATCCATTTAGTTCCATCCTGCTTGTTTGATGGAGTGCATCACTGAGCGACATGAGGCCCAATAAAGATGTCAGCATGTTGAAATACAGTACTGGGATCAGGTGGACATGAGTAACTGTGGCTTCTAGAGTGTGTTCTGTCTTGTTTTAGTTTTAAGTCGGTTTTAGTTTTACGTTACGTAAAACATTCTCAGACTCTGAATTTGTTTTTTCAGTGAGTTGAATCCAGTGAAGAAAACAAAACAATATGGTTTTACAAACACACACACACGCATGCATGCACGCATGCATGCATGCACACACACACACACACAACAAATGTTTTGGTCTACTGCGGACAGACTTACCCCAGCCCAGGAGGTAGTACCAGTGCAGATGCTGCTCCTCTGCAAACACAGCCACTACGATGAGCGTGTGCAGGTAGATACCTTCACACAGCATCCAGAAATAATTGCAGCCCAGCATGTACATGTGGAAGAAGTGCAACACCTTACAGCCAACCTGCAAAGACAGACAAAACAGTAAAATTTGTTATTTGTTTGTCTGTTTTTTTACTTTCTCTATAAAAGAGACCTTTAACATAAGTTAAGTTAATTTAAACACTCCTGACATCTTTTCTGCACTCAAGGCACAACATTATCAGCCTGTATTATCTGCTGCAGAAGGAGAGGATTTGTAGTCGTTTACCCCCTTTGGTGGCGGGCTTAAATGGATGTGGAAGATTTGATTGGGTTTGTCTCACTTTGCACAAGGAATTAAAAAACACAATGTTCTGCAACACTATTAGTACCTTTTTCAGCACTATGCAATTTTTAACAAATGCAACCAGCACAGCGCGACATGAAAGGTTTTCTCATCATTAAATCTTCTGTTCTTTTGATTGAATCTTTGTTATAATTTCTTGAAAGAGATTACTTTGATGACATATTATGATGTCAGTCATTTCCTTCCACAGTCTACTAATGCTATAATTACCAAGATGCTCATGGATGCACGCACCATAAGGTGCATAATTGATGGACATTGGCTCCGACAATGGCTCCAATGGACCTGATTGGAATGATGACTATTTAAAAAGTCCTTCATTCTGTCTTGAAATTAACTTTTCTTTCAAAGTATATAGTCAGTACATTTTGCATAGTATATGTGTACCTCTAGGAATTTTGAGACTCTGTTTCATTTCTTAGGAGATGTGTTAATGAAATATGTTCTGTTGCTCAATTGTTGTCTGTTGCTTGCTCGTCTAATTTCAGATGGCTTCCCCAAGCTTGAATTATGTCCAGGAAGCAGCCAGGCATGATGCCATCACCATCAATGTGAAGAAATGTTCTTTTGTGTGCAACGGCTCGCTTTCAAAACGTCTCCTCATTATTACTTGTCAAAAAGTTTTTTTGGTCAAATCTGTTACTTTCCATTGTAGGACAGAACAAGAAATCACAGACACCATAGAGTTGGGATCAATGTTGGGAAACATTTTGGAATTTATAGCTGCCAAAGTCAGACTTATGAGCTTGTTTTCTATACTGGTGATTTAGGAAAGGTGGATTGTGGTGGAGATTAGAGAATGAAAGCTCTTTAATTATTTCTCTTTAACTCTGCTCTACTCTCTTTAACATTTAAATTCTGTTGTGATAGAGTCTGGTTTAGCCTGCCAGCAGTGTGGGGGAGTAAATACCCAAAGTTTATGTCAAACCAAGGAGGAGGCTGAAAACATTTACATGATGTATTGCAGCATGATTTGTAAACCAGAACATTTTAGGTAAGTAACTTTAGACAAACCGTAGATAGCTGCAATGCAAAACAGTTGTGAATTAGTGACAAGGGAGTGACCTAAGTCTCTGCATACAAGCCCATGTCTGTTATAATGGAGATTCTTCAAGTGGAAAGGGAAATGTAGGAAAGTGAGGGAGAGACATATGGCTAAAAGTTTAAAAGTGAATGACTGTTGTGTGTTTTGAGCAAAGAAGACCTTTGAGAGCAGCAGTTAGTAGCAACGCCAGCATCTTTGAATTACCGGTATACTCTGGCTGCATGCATTCTTTCTTTTTTTGTGTGATCATTTTCATCCGTTCCAGAGCCAAAAAACCGAGAGGAAAGCTGGGAGGGTGGGAGACAAAACAACACATGCAGAAACAGACACAACCACATACATAAACAGACACACACACAGACAGACACAAGACAAGGGACCAATCACACGCACAGGTTGAGGTCAAAGGGACCTCAAGGAGCTGCAGGCATTCTACATAAATGCAGAACTACAAATCAAAAAGCCTTATGAATATTTTTTCAAAAACATATTTTTATGAAAGTTACTTCTATTTATCTTCTCCTTATACAGTATATGTGGGAACGCAATGAATTAAGTACTTTTTTTTTTTTTAGAATAAAAAGCATGGTAGTTCATACGTTTTTATTTTGAAGTGATCAAGATCAAATGAGAACAAATAGTAGGAACATTAAACGTTTGTGCTCATGTGAAATGGGTACTTTTTGTCTTGCTGCAGTTTAGAACAAGCTTTAAATTAATGAGAGTGGCAATTAAAATTTGATATAGGTCATACAAGGTGGTGTTGCAAGCATAAACAAGGACATTCAATGTTTAGTTGGAAGTTAAATATTATTTGTGTATTAATAAAGACTGTATGAGCCAGACTTGGTGAATGCACAAAAAAGAAGCAGCAGGAGGATGCGGAATCAAACCCAAACCCAGCTGAAGTCTCAGCGGTCTTCTGGTTGTTTCTAGTACAATGTCGGACTACAGATGCTCCAGCTGACAGCTGGCTGAGATCTAATGGGATTGTATGCACTGTGTAGCCTGGAAATCCAGACAAACTCTGAAGGATTAAGGGTCTGGCATCGAGTAATGAAAGGCGCCCATCTCGAGGGGCGGCACCAAGCGTGCATTTCAAAATCTAACTGCGCGCAATTGGATAACATTACGACCAATCACAACAACACACGGGGTGACGTATCCAGAGCCCCATACGCTTAGCTACCAGCGAACTAACTGGTAGATTAAACTGTTGTCATCTGTTCAGCTCACCTCTGGCCCGCCTGTATCAGATACACTGATGTGATTGGTGCAGCTCGGCTACAAGGGAATAGTTAATGAGCAGCAATACTCGATGCCAGAGTAACTTGCTGAGCAAATTCAAATAGCGTGAACTCTGGATTTCCAGGGTATGCATTGGGAGCCAACTTCTATAATCCTATCTGTTGTTTTTACATGGTACTTTGATCCTCTAGTCTAGTAAGTAGACATTATTCAGTTTTCACTCGTTTTTTTACGTGCATGAATGTATTTAACTTGGGGAGATATTATCAATTTTTTAAGTAGGAGAAACTCTGCAATAACTGCTTTTAAGTAACAAAAGCAATAAGTAAACAGGTTTTTTTTAATTTTATTCTCATTCTTATTTCCAAAAGCAGTAATTCTTATAAAGTAACCCATGAATTTAATTTATGTTGCCTGATTGTTAAGCATTCCTACGAGACAGATTTATCATCTCTACCCAAGCAGACCTCAAGTTTTGAAGGAATTCACATAATGCATTCAGAGTGGTTCCAAAACTCTCGACAAAGGTATGTGGAAGAAAGCAAAAGCTGTCTGTGTAACCACATGGCACAGTGAGATTATTTAGGATGTACTCAAAAGTCTGTTGTACCAATGTGTAAATATTTAAAATATAGAGCAACTCCATTTTTAATTAGCTGACTCACATTGCCTGTCCTTGCATTAGCAAATTAATTAAAAAAAGTTCATTGAAATTCATCCTTGCATTTTCAGCTGGTTTAACATAAATTTTGAACGCATTACTGACCAAATACATGCAAAAGGATGGACTCATTCCGGCAGCAATCTATACAAGCAAAAATAATGCCAGTTCCCATCGCTTCAGCTGTTGCATAGATAAAATAAGATAAAACGTTATTTGTGGTATGTGCTTATGACCCAATATCAGCATGATAACATACTAAACGAAGTTGGTGAATGCAGTAAACGTAGTTAATAACTGTTATCATTGATGTTTTAAGCATTTTACCATTTATCTAGTCTAACATACTGTGACAGATATGTGGTGTTATTGTGTCGATCCCTACTATGGATGTATGGCAGTGCTAACATTAAAATTAGTGGTAGTCCTGGTGGTAAATTATTTGACAGAGGCTGAACTTACTGGGTTTCTGCCCACCACTTCAGGATTATTGACAACTGCTACGAGGGAGATGATGGTGAGGGCTGAATTGAGCACATAGGAGCAGAAGAGGTTCTTGTGCAGGGTGATCCTTTGGCAGCTCAGACTTCTGTGCGAAGAGAGATGTCAGAGTCAATGCCCAGGACTTTGTAACATACCAAAACGTGACGTGATAATGAAAAAAAAAAATATCATCTAAAAATTGGGAATCAAACGTTTTCTGACAAATAACATAACATTAAAGTAGACAAAACACTACTACAACGGATGAAGTAAACAGGACAGATGTTGCTACAGTGAGTAAAATACCAAATAATTGGGATTTTTCATCTGAGAATTCGGTTGGTGAAAAACCCTGGGATCATTGAGATGGATTGCCTCTAAGTGCTCTGTACATGCTAGACTCACTGATAAATAATGCATAATGATTCCCAAGGGTGGTCCTCATTACCTTCGCTGATCACTCCAAATTAATGGAATAATGAAATGCTTGACAGGCAAAGGAAAAATGTATAGTATAATCAAAATCATTTCAAGTCATTAATATCCAGTAGTTTTATTTTTGGTAATGGTTAATTAATGTTTAATTTTCAGGGCAGACATAAATTGTAATGCAGCTCTCAGAGCATTTGAAGCCGAAGGAAACCTTGAACCAAATATATTTTGAGGAATATAGCCTCCCATAAAAATGACCTCTCAAGTGTAAGAAGTTAGATCCTTTTATTGCTCATGGTGATTTTATCATTGTTAAGCCATGAAAACCCCAGAGATTCATGAAAAACAGGAATAGCAGTACATTTACTCAAGCCAGGACAAAACATCATATAAAACTGCACTTATTCAGAGGTCTTAGTTATCTCCTACAGAAAAACAGTCCTGCTTGAGAACCAGACATAAAAGGAAATGGAAGAGTTGCTGAATGTTTGTATACAAGGGTTTTCTCTTAATCTAAAAGGGGATGTCAAACACAGGCTGAATCCTTATGGCAGAGTTGTTCGGACAGCCACAGGCCCTAACATCTTCACGGCTGACCGTTTAACCACGTCGGTTTTTCCATGGCAAGCTGGAGTATTTTTTATCTGTTGTAAATTAAAGAGAAGTGCAGCTGTACACCATCGCATACCACTGTAAGCTTCACATCTGGATCTTATAATACAACAATAAGCCTCCAATATTTAAAGTGTTTTGGCTATAAATAGGGTAAGTAACAGGTAAAAAGAAAAGAGTTACTTTATTGAGACTTCAATTTGTTGGTACTCTGATGTTGATGAACTGCTGATGTCCCGTTGAGTTTCTGTGTAGCTGACTTTGACTCACAGCGTGTCATGGCGTTTTCCAACAATGCACCTACCCTAAGCTGGGCTGCTAGATTTACGAGTGTGTATAAAACTTTGCAGCAAACTGAGAGTCTCATACAAGATCTGTTTTGGATAACAGCTGCGTTTAGGAGGTCAACACCCTTCAACATGTCAAATTTTACAACTGCAACAATCATGAACACCAGGGCCAACAAAGAAACGTTTCCAAATATTGTTACAGAATGTAAAGTTAATTTCCCTCTAAGCTCCATATTTATTTTTCTCGAGATATATCTGTTGAAATAGGAACCTTACTGCATCATTAAAAATAAGTCTCATTAATTCACTTCCTTCCTAGAGATAATGTAGAAAGTTTTAACAGTGTGTAGACTGCTTCCTTTTTCGAAGGCATCATCACTTCCAAATTTCCCATAGATTAACTTAATATAATACCTCCATTTCATTCATCCACGTTGTTTTTATCTCATAAAGTTGAATTCCAGAAGGACGGTCTCATTTATATGTGCACTTTTTCCCAATTAGGATTAAGTATTTCATCGGGATGAACAACCTTAATGAGCAATGCACTCAGGTGCACATTTCTAATAATTGCAAAAGACTAACGCATTAAATGGACATCACAGCTCTTAGTTTTGAATCCTAAATATCCATGAAATAAGTGTGCTGCATAAGGAAACCAAGTTGGCATGAAATTAACGCCAGTTAAACTGTGTATAAATTACACTCAGTGAAGAAGCAGAACTATTTCAGGTCAATAATTTGCGACTACATCTAAGATAGTAATGATGTTCTGATTGCTGTCTTCAGTTTTAATTTAACACTGTGCTATTTAAAAAAATAAGATTTTTAATTGTGTTAATTACTCCGGAGCAGCTCTACGAGTAAATGAAGTAAATGTGTTTCATGTCTATGAAATGTAACATCTAGATTCATTAACACTGAAAAATGTTGTATCTAAGGGGCGAGTAGTTAAAATCTTTAAATTCACTCTGCTGGTGCGGACAAAAGCAGAATGGAGATTTCCCTGACTGTTAATAAGATTGAGACCAAGTTCTGCCCATGATGCCCAACACCATCTGTTGGCCTTTTAGATCCACTTATAATAGTAACATGATTAAACCTTTAAGGGCAAAGCTATTAGCAATTAATCATCCCAGAATTACGACAAGCAGTTTAAGCTTTCATTTTGGTTTAACCATCCTGATCTTTTGCAATGTGCATCATCAAAGCAGTAAATGCAGTTACAGCTGAATTTCCATTGAATTTAATACCTGAAGTAGAAGAAAATGGCCAGAGAGATGAGCAGGGAGGCTATGGATAAAGCGTGACCCACAATGGCCATGTAAAACAGGATGTACGCTGACTGTAAAACAAAAAAACAAGATAGAGAAAACATGTGAAACGTTACTACTTGGATGTGGTCTTTCAGTTGTTACATGTTTTCTTCAAACATTTTGTGCCTATAGGATCTCCCAAATCAAGGCCCCTAAACGCACAAATGGTTTGCATTTTTGCATAAAATTTTACAGGTGACACTTTGCACTAAATAAAGTGGCATCAATGGTATATTTTACATTTAAGGTGGGGCACAGCTCTCAATAGGGGAACATTAAATAAACAATGGCAATCTGCTGTTGGTTAACCTTAAAAAGAGATTGTGAAGGATAAAACTACACCAATGTTTTCACTTCTCATTTGACGTGTGGTCCACGCTTGTGAAAGAAAGTATTAAGTCAACTGAGTCTTATCAGAATCAGTATTCAATCAACTCAGTCTTATCAGATTAGAGAATAGTGGAACATTTATTTTGCCTTTTTTTCACTTTGGGATCATACTGCTGCGGTTGTTTGTTTTAAGAGGTTTGCTGAAGCTGGGAGTCTAAGTCGGCCAAAATCAGGTTTCTGTGGTAAAAGATGGACCAGCTGATCTCTGGTTAGGATTGTCAGTAGACAGAGTTTTTTTTCCCAGTTTTGCCAGGCCAGCTGTGTACTACACTTCCTGGACGGAGATAAGACTGAGTTTCATGCAGTTGTTTTGTTTACAAGTTGCTGTTATTTACAATTAGTCATTTTGTCTTTTCCAGATCAGACAGCAGAGTTGTTGTTGTTCTTTTTTTAATTTCCTTGGGCATTCATTTGGTGAAAATACTTTTTTAGAGGATGCCTAATCATCAGTAAAAAAAATGGAAATGCTTGAATAAAGAAAATTCTTACTCGCAAAAATGTCTCTAAGGTGCTGTTGGTGATAAGAAGGTTGTTAGTATGCAATGGTGTCAACACGAGGGTAGGCCTGTGTTTTATGGTAGCCTTTATACAGTAGCCTGAGGGACAGAGGACTTGCGTGTTACTTTCCATCTCTAAATATTTATGTGGAGCTCAGTATAGGTGAGTAATGTCTTTTGGAAATAAAACGCCTGTTAATATTGGTGTCTGCTACAATATTTATTGGCAACTACATCAGACTGCACACTTCCAGTTTCCACATTTTCTGCTATCTGCCCACACTCCAAATACCAGAGGACTCCATGCAAAATGAAAAGATTATGCTGACCCATCAGGCAGTGACCACTATGTAGTAGATTTAGGATAGCAGGCTACTGTATCTTAAATAAGTTACCTTCAACTTTGCCTTGGTGTTTTCATTGCAGAGTGTGTAGTTGGACCAAGTTCTGTTGGTATCCGGGTGGCGAAACCACTGCCCGTCCTCCCCACAGTACTTAGTGGCCTTTTCTGAAGTAACAATTGAGTAATAAATGCATCTTCTCCAAATGTCTTCAAATTCGTAAAGTTGTGTCAATGTATTCTTGTTCTGTTAGCCTTGGTATATTATTCTTCATAAAGCAATTCGTATTTTATAGTTCTTGAAAAACAGAGTGAGAGGTGAATTCTTCATGCATCAGTAGATCTTTAAAAGAGCGACACTATTGAGTCTTTCTGCTCACCTGTTGGGTCAAAGTCAACAAAATAATTGGGGCAGTTTTGAGAGGTGTATGTTCCCGCTGGTGTGTCATCCCAGCAAAGCCAGCCATCCCAGTTCCGACTGCAGTGCAGCCCTGCAACACCAACATAGCAACAGAGAGTTAAACATCCGGAGAGGAGAAGTAGCCAGGATGAGTCGTATTTGATAATATCTCTACCTGATTTGTTATAGGGTGCATCTCGATTTATTTTCTCAAAGCATTTGTACTGGCTGTCAAGAATTTTCTTTCTCACAATTTCCTGTTCCTCCGGGTTAACCAAGGGGCTGACTGTGGTCTCATCAGCGGAATCTACCTCTGTGTCCCCTGAGAGATGGGAGGCTGCCTTTATTTTAGTAACACACACACACAGACACACACACACCCACACACACACACACACACACACACACACACACACACACACATACACACATACAGAGTAATAATTAGTGAGGATTAAGCTATGAGGAGTAAGGTTAAGGGAAAAACAAGACACAATTTAAGAAATTGTAATCTTAATTACCAAGAATGTCTATGTATAATCTGTAAAATAGATCTTTTATTGCTTTTGTTATTACAGTATATCTGGACACATTACCTTCAACCTCACCTTGGTGTTGAGAGCACAGAGTGTATAATTGGTCCAAGTCCTATTGTTCTCTGGATGGTGAAACCACTGTCCATCTTCTCCACAATACTTAGTTGCCTTTTCTAAAAAGAACAATATACTGTGTGTTGCGCATTATCCAAATTTCCACTCCCATAAACTTTGGTCCCATTAGATAAAATAATTCAATCCTCACAGGAACTTTATAGTCCATCTTCTACAGCACAACAAAATCAACTTAACAAGATATCGGCAGAACTCAAAAACGGCTAAGTTTTTAGGCACACTGCTCACCTTTGGGATCAAAGTTAACAAGATAATCTGGGCAGTTCTGGGAGGCAAAGGTTCCGGCTGGAGTGTCATCCCAGCACAGCCAGCCATCCCAGGTACGACTACAATGCAGCCCTGCAGCGTCAACAAAGCCAAAAAAAACAAGAAGACAACCGTTCAGAGGCCTCATGGTGGTTCCATCATGAAGCCTCTCACACCGAGGTAAACAGTGAGTGTCGGTCGACTGTATCAGTACCTGATTTGTTAAAAGGTGGGTCTCGACTTAGTTTCAGGAGGCATTTGTATTCATTCTCAAGCGTTTTAAGTTTCTGTAAAAAAAAATATATATAGTTACACAACCGGTCAAAAGTTTGGGGTCACTTACACATTTCAATTTCACTCCATTATAGACAGGATACCAGCTGATCTGAGTGGGTGGCTGATCTTTAATGCAATATCTACATTTCCCATTATCAGCAACCATTCATCCAATGTTCCAAATGCTAATTTTGTTTACTAATCTGATATTATTTTAAAAAACTAACTAAGAAAACATTAAAAGACCCTTTTGCAATTATGTAAGTACATAATGTAATCTGGAAACTGCTGCCCTGGTTAAAAAAAAAACAAGGCAACTGATCTCAGCTGGGATTCTGTCTACAATGTAGTCCAATGGAAATTTGTGAGTGACCCCAAACCGGTAGTGTATATATAAAAACAGACAACAGATGTTTTTTGACATTGCATAATGGGGAAATTAAACTACAATGATTGTATAGATAAGAGCTGCAATTTAAGAAAATCTCAGTAGGGAGGAGTAATTACTACTAGTCTCTGCAGCAGAGATACATTACTTTTATTTTTTATTTTTTCAATTAGTGTGCTGCCTTATGTAAATCACTTAAGTAACTGTAACTTCAGTTCAGAATAAATGGATGCACTTTTCTGTATTAAAACGGCTTTGTACTGTGAAAATGGATCAAAAGATACCACTCTCGTTTTGTGCCTAGTAATATTTCTGTGTAAAATGTACATTTGAGTACAAACGTTTGAATTACCTCTATACTGCTATACCACTGAGATCCACATGCTATTAATTATCCTGTACATGTTCTGAGTCTCGGAAACTATATACCTATTACGCTTTAATTGCAGAGGGGGCACATGTCTTGAACGTGTAAGAAGACCCAGTAGTATTAAACCTGTATGCATGACCTGTACAGTAAATACACAATGGATAGTTCATTAAATGAACAATACTTTACCCTCAGTCTCTTCTCTTGGGTGGTTGTGCAGAGTGTGTAGTTGGTCCAAATCATATTGGACTCTGGATGGTGAAACCACTGACCATCCTCTCCACAGTACTTAGTTACCTTTTCTGAGAACCCAAAAAAAGTATGTGATTAATTCCAGTTTTCCTAAAATACAGTCAACAGAGCCAGATTTAAAGGGAATTCATCATGTGAGGTTAACAGCAACTCCCTGAGTCTCTCTGCTCACCTGTGGGGTCAAAGTCGCCAAAATAATTGGGGCAGTTTTGGGAGGCGTAGGTTCCCACCGGAGTGTCGTCCCAGCACAACCAACTGTCCCAGTTACGACTGCAGTGCAGCCCTGAAGCAGTCAACAAACAGAGAAATGTTACAGGCCCCTTGTTCATAAGTTTTTCCAACGTGAACTCTCATAAATCAGGTTAATAAAATTATTTAGACCAGTTACACAAGACTGCTACCTGATTTGTTATAAGGTGGATCTTGCTTCATTTTCTCTGAGCATTTCCTTTCATTCTTGAGGATCAGTTTTTCCACAACGCTTCTTTTTTCTGCGTTAACCCCTGTGGCCTCTGTGGTCGGCTCTCCAGCAGCATCCCTTAAAAAATGGGGAACTTCCTTCTAAGAAAAAAAAGGTAATTTATCATGAAATGAGTGTACAGAGCAGCTGAGGCCTAGTTCTTCCATTACTTACAGGATAAAAAGCCATTAACCAAATACCTCTAACTTGTTCTTCGAAGCCGGATGACAAGTGTTTGACCCTGCCTGGACCCAGTTACCCAATTCTTCACAATATTTTGTCACTTTTTCTGTAAAGAAAAAAAAAACGTGTTCTTACTTTACAGCAGCTTGACAACAGATTAATTCATCAATGATTTCCCTGTAAGCTCCACATATCAAATTACTTGTAGGCACATTATTGCTTTTGTTTGAGCTTCAAGTAGAGAATCGTTGTGTCCGTTTCTCTTTTGTTGTTTTTCAGCTTCATCCAAACATAAATTGGCCACTCAATCTTGGCATTACAGAACAACTGTGATTAATTTAACTCGGCACGAATGATTGAATGTTATGTCAAATAGAAATTCCACTCTTTGGAGTAATTTTCTGCAAGATTCTCAGATGTCAGGCTTGAAACCACAACTACTTTTTTTGTAACAGGACATTGGTCCTGACAACAACAACAACCGTAGTCCAACTGCCTAGTCTTCTTCGACAGCTCATCAACTGTTCAACATCTACTTCCAACTGTGCATATCCCCTGAAGTCTCATATCAACAGCATCAGCTTTCAAACAAGTAGCCATAAGGGGACTTTTAATGTCACAGGTATTTTGGTAAACTCCTTTATGAGCCTCCTCTTACAAATACTCCTTTCTCTTTTTTCTTCTCATCCATATTCTCTCTCCCCATTAATCTCACAGACCCTGTCAGTTTTTGGAAACCCTCATTTAGTATCTTCTTGTCTTCTCTCTGTACCCTTAGCCCCCCCCCCTCTCCATCCTGTTGTAT